>NC_138031.1:90669086-90828524 GCF_964106645.2 Podarcis pityusensis | reverse complement strand
AATTCTCCTGTAGGCCAATCAGGTTGTGGATTCACTTCCATCTGGAGCTGGGTTGGGTGGCTCCTGCAGACCAATCATACTGCTGCATTATTCTAGGACCAGACTGCTGCATTCTGAATCCTACTGTTCTAGGACCAATCAGACTGCTGCCTTTTGGATCCTATTCAACTCAGTACATAACACCCCCCAAACCCCTGGGAGCAACAGCACCTCAAGAAGCAGCTTGAGACCCTCACAGTGACCGGTCACAGAAGAGCGCTCCTCATGAGAAAAGAGCTACTCAGGAGCAGAGCCCTGCTATGGAGGAGGATTCTCTGCAGAAACCTCTCCAAGGGACCACAGCTGGGCCCAGGGTGGTATTGATTCTGGGATTTAAGCCTAATAATGACAATTGATATAAATAAAATATTGCCCCCCCTGAGCAGGGCCAGGCAAGTAAGCCAGAACAGGAGCTCCTTTGTTCATAGAGCTTTCGGGAATCTGATAGGCAGAAAAGAATAGGGATGGGCAGGGGTGAACCTGGGCAGGATCTGGGGAGCATGGGGCAGAGTCTGCAGCTGTCTCAGGGTTTAAAGCAGAGCCCCAAACAGGACAGTATCTTCCAGGTCAGGACAAGAGGCTGGCAAGAAGAGGCCTTTCAGCCCCCAGAAATCCTGAAGAATTTGGAGCAAATGATTCAGCAGAGGAAACACAGCCCAGAATAACTAAGGAGATAGTACAAGAATACTTGGCTAGTCTAGATGTATTCAAGTCTCCAGGGCCAGATGAACTGTACCCAAGAGTATTAAAAGAACTGGCAGATGTGATCTCAGAACCACTGGCAGTCATCTTTGAGAATTCCTGGAGAACAGGCGAAGTCCCGGCAGACTGGAGGAGGGCAAATGTTGTCCCTATTTTCAAAAAGGGGAAAAGAGAGGACCCAAATAATTACCGCCCAGTCAGTCTGACATCAATACCAGGGAAGATTCTGGAGCAGATGATTAAGCAAACAGTCTGTGAGCACCTAGAAAGGAATGCTGTGACCACCAATAGTCAGCATGGATTTCTGAAAAATAAGTCATGTCAGACTAACCTGATCTCGTTTTTTGACAGAATTACAAGCCTGGTAGATGAAGGGAACAAAGTGGATGTAGCCTACCTTGATTTCAGCAAGGCATTTGACAAGGTGCCCCATGATATTCTTGTAAAGAAGCTGGTAAAATGTGGTCTTGACTATGCTACCACTCAGTGGATTTGTAACTGGCTGACTGACCGAACCCAAAGGGTGCTCATCAATGGTTCCTCTTCATCCTGGAGAAGAGTGACTAG
The DNA here is from genome assembly GCF_964106645.2 of Podarcis pityusensis. NCBI lineage: Eukaryota > Metazoa > Chordata > Lepidosauria > Squamata > Lacertidae > Podarcis > Podarcis pityusensis. Next base: position 90,827,216 of record NC_138031.1, on the reverse strand, counting down.
TGGGGTGCCACAGGGTTCTGTCTTGGGCCCGGTCTTATTCAACATCTTTATCAACGACTTGGATGATGGACTCAAGGGCATCCCGATCAAATTTGCAGATGACACCAAACTGGGAGGGGTGGCTAACACCCCAGAGGACAGGATCACACTTCAAAACGACCTTGACAGATTAGAGAACTGGGCCAAAACAAACAAGATGAATTTTAACAGGGAGAAATGTAAAGTATTGCACTTGGGCAAAAAAAATGAGAGGCACAAATACAAGATGGGGGACACCTGGCTTGAGAGCAGTACATGTGAAAAGGATCTAGGAGTCTTGGTTGACCACAAACTTGACATGAGCCAACAGTGTGACGCGGCAGCTAAAAAAGCCAATACAATTCTGGGCTGCATCAATAGGAGTATAGCATCTAGATCAAGGGAAGTAATAGTGCCACTGTATTCTGCTCTGGTCAGACCTCACCTGGAGTACTGTGTCCAGTTCTGGGCACCACAGTTCAAGAAGGACACTGACAAACTGGAATGTGTCCAGAGGAGGGCAACCAAAATGGTCAAAGGCCTGGAAACGATGCCTTATGAGGAACGGCTAAGGGAGCTGGGCATGTTTAGCCTGGAGAAGAGGAGGTTAAGGGGTGATATGATAGCCATGTTCAAATATATAAAAGGATGTCACATAGAGGAGGGAGAAAGGTTGTTTTCTGCTGCTCCAGAGAAGCGGACATGGAGCAATGGATCCAAACTACAAGAAAGAAGATTCCACCTAAACATTAGGAAAAACTTCCTGACAGTAAGAGCTGTTTGACAGTGGAATTTGCTGCCCAGGAGTGTGGTGGAGTCTCCTTCTTTGGAGGTCTTTAAGCAGAGGCTTAAATCTCAGTGTTAAAAGTATACCACCAACCACCTCTACAGCTTATTTGGGCCACCATATTGCATTTACTGTAGTTTGGCCCAGGAAAGCTTCCTCCGTAATGCCCATGGAAATGAGCAGGTGCTGCAGAACAGCATCTGCCCATCTCCCATTCTGCTACCCATAAGTGCTCTGACGCCTCACCTTGCCTCCTCTTAAGGCCACTTTGGGTTTCTTCTTCCTTCTTTATTTCCAAGGGGAAACCCAGCTCTTCTATGTTTGACTTGCCAAGGCTGAGAAGAGGAGAGGGGCGGGAAAGAGATGGCACCATTGAAGCAAGCAGGAGATAAAAGTGGCTCTCTAAGGAAGGAGTCTGGGCTGCTGCTGCTGCCGCTGCTGCTGCTGTGGAAACAGCAAAGAGCAAAGAGGAAGACAAAGCCTTTTTGACATTATCATTGAAAAGCCATTAGAAATCTGGTAGGCACCTCCTACAGCACAGATTGCAAACTCCTCTCCTCCAGCACACACAACAACTTCATGTGAGGGCTTTTTCTCCCTCATAATGATGGAAATGAACTGGAAAGGAGATGCGTGGAGCACAAGGAAGGCATTTTGTCCCTTTTAAGTATTTTTTAAACAAAGTTTTATTCATGAGTTGTTAACCATTTTGTTTGGCAAATCGGTTTATCCCAATGACCTTTCCTTTGCTTTAATTTTCAAGATGGCAGATGGCACTACGGATACCCCCCCCCCTTGCAAAGTGCAGCCCCCCAAGCCAGCCTGTTTGCTTAGTCTGTGGACAATCAACATGCCAAGCACAGCTTGGAAATAACATAATAGTCAAGCGAGCAGGGGAAAGAAAAGCACAGACATGAGACGGTGCTTTCCTTTCCAAGGTTTATGGCCTTTCGAGGGGAGCTGTTTGCAAACACGCTCTGCTGTTTACAGAAGAGTGGTTTTGAAAGGAAGTTTTGTAGTCAGGAATCTTTACGTGAATAAGATACCAATATTTCAGAATGGATATAAATAATAAATTATTATTATTATTAAAAACCAGCATCAAATGACACATGTGAATGGCAACAACAACTACAGCATTGTCCTATTGTCCTGCTCAGATGACAGAAGCACAAAAAAGCAAAGAGTGTCAGGAGGGAAAAATTCCATAACTTTCACACCCCTGGTCATCCCAAGGCTGGGCTCAATCCCATCTGCTGTATTACAGGCACAGGGGTGGAGTCAGACTTCAGTGAGCAGCTTTGTTTCAGTTTCCCCTCAAAAATCGGAAAATGCTATTTTAGTTTTAAAATCAGACAGTCTTTGCTGTAAATAATAGTATTAAGGATTAGATTAAATTATCTCTTTGGCAGTGATATTAAATTAGTCTTTTCTATAAGAAGTATTCTATTATTTGTTTGCTTACAAGCAGTTGCTTAGTTATGGGCAACATTCCTGCAGAGGAAGAGGAGACTTGCTGACATGGCGAATTCTGCATTCATTACAACCTCTGTGTTAAAATATTCAGGTTCTTCTTATTGCCAAACAACATCTAGGGCCATTTTTATTTGTGTTCCACTGATTTGATTTGGGTTTTAAAAATTATTACCAATCTGTAAATAATGCTGGGGGAGAGATTAAAGCAATAGGATTTTGCTGATTACTCTGCCACTGTATTGTTTGTGATTTCTGACATTAAGAAACGTAGACTGCAGTTGTATGTATACATACTTACCTGGATGCAAGGCCCATTGAATCCCCATGTTGATGAGCCCCATGTGTCCTTTGTCTGGGGGGCCCATATAGACAGCCCAGTGTTACCGGGGGGGTTCCAATTGCAGTCTAAAGTGCGCCAATTTATTCCCCTGCATCTGTGGAGCCATTGTACAGATCTTGTGAGATTTCCTGGAGCCAAGCAGAAGCATAGCTGTCAACTTTTCCCTTTTCTTGCAAGGAATCCTATTCGGAATAAGGGAATTTCCCTTTTAAAAAGGGACAGCTATGCTCAGAAGTACTGTTAGAGTAGAACAAGATGTATTCTGACCAGTGAGCTGACCTTCTCTAGAACAGAACCAAGACCATATACTTAGGCAATTAAACTAAGAGACGCCAATTGACATACATATATTTATGCATCCTTGTATGGCCTGCTTTCTCTAGAACTAGTCCCAGAGTGCCTGGCAGAGTGGAAGAACACAGCACCATAATAATCAGGAAAATGGACAGAGTGAGCCAGTGCTTCTGGAAGGATTTCCAGACACAAAATATGAATGAGAAAAATTTCTGGCTCACACACATGGGAGGAAACATCTATTTTGTCTATTCAATGTGAATTTGCAAGACTTTGGGGAGAGAATTCATGATTTTGCAATGGAAAATGGCACAGGGGAAGGTTTAAAGGTTTTTTTATATAGAATATTTCCCGCTACATTGGTTCATAATAACAGTAATAATAAAATAATTAAACCTTGACAAGATAATATCTTTATAAAGGACCAACAACAAAAAATTACAAAATAGTCAACAGCCCTTGTAGGACTCATTTTCAGGTAGGATGTTATGTTAAAACAAAAACAGAACATAATGGTGGTGGGTTTGGGCAAGGAAGAAAGGTATGACAATGGTCTAATCTCAGAAATGTTGCAAATATAATTTCAGAATGTAAATTTTCTTTCCTGCAACATATGGTCGTAGATATGGGATAGGACTGTGGGAAGTGTTTGGGAAGGGCATGTTACGAGTTTGTACTAGTCCCCCCCCCCCCAACAAAAAGTGTTTTGTGTCTGGGCATGCTAACCGTCCCTGTGGATAGATGGTAAGTGCATGACTACTTCACAGGGCAAATGCGGAAAGGTCACAGTGGGAAAATGCATTTTACTCACAGGTGACATCACAGCTGTTTTGGCCCTTAATGTCGGCAGAAATATTTCCCCTGACTATCACAAAGCAGCGCTTTGTGTTGGGTGTAACTCTTGCAACAGCAGTTTTGCTAAAGAATTGCTTAGATGCGTCTTGTCATAACTGAAGCTGCTACTGCAGTTCTTCTCTAGAGGATGAATTATGCTTTAATATGATGCTGGATATTTCATGTAATGCACTGTAAAGCACATTAAATCTGATCATTCTATTCTATTGCTACATGCAGATAATGTTTTAATCAATGACTCCAGTCAAAATAATCAGCCAAAAATCTTCATCTACACAGTCTTAGTCAGAACTGCTCAGTGAACTATATGTAAGTCTGTCAGCTTGCTTAATGCCTCAACCAAAATGTTGAGCCAATGCTTAGATACCTCAAGTCTCCTCGAATTGTTAGTGCTAAAGAAAATCTTGTAAATAAGTAATTTTTCTTTTGTCCCTAAGCTGGAAAGCTACTATCACCACTCAGGGTTAATACATGTTTTTAAAAGCCAAATAGGAAAAATCTTGCCAGTTTCTATTTGGCCATATTTTGCAAACACATCAGGATCCTAGATCAGATTTGTGGAAATATCAGGGGTCTTGCAACATTGTAGTTCTTTTTCTGTTTGTATCAAGATTTATTTATTTATGTTGCTGTTTTGCAGCATCTGCTGAATTTCTATTAGGCAAAATAGAGGTTGCCAGTGCTAGTGAGCCTGGCAGATGGCGGAAGAAATCTTCAATTGCAGTTTGGCAGGAAAAAAATCCAGAATTTTGGGCACACATTCAGCAGGGAGTATAAAAATAAAATTACACTGACCCAAAGGGCAACCACATTCCCAGGAAGGGAAAAGTATGAGTCTATAGAAGGTCACATATGTAGAGAAGCAATAAAACACAAATATTTGTTTGTTCGTTACCACTATTTCTATGCCACTGAAGTTCTCTGGGTAGAATACATAAAATTGTTAAAATAATACAATGTAAACAATACAAAATTTAAAAGTCTTCACCAGGCACCAAACAAGAATATAGAATAGGCACCAGGTAACCCTCTGTGGGAAGAGCATTCTCCAAGCACCGTCCCATCATGGAGAAGTCCCTCTTCCTAACAGACTCTAGCCAGGTATCACTAGCCAGTAATACTCTGTGAAACGTCTGTAACAATGCCCTCAAGATCCAGGTAGGCTTACCTGCGAAGAGGGCATCCTTCAATAACCTATGGCCAAACTATTTAGGACTTTGTTGATTAAAGCTAACATTCTGAATTGGCTCTGGAAACAACTGGAAGCCAGTGTTGTTGACAAACATGAGTAAGCAGATCATAACACCAAGTTCCAGTGAGTAATCTTGCAGCCTTCTTCAGCACCAACAGCAGTTCACCTATAGAGCATTAGACAGGTTAGGTTAAACCTGGGTGTTACTAGAGCATGGAAAACTGAGGCCAGGCTATCTCTGTCTAGGTTGCAGAGATAAGCATCACAACCATGATATCTACTGAAGATAAAACTTTGTTGTTGTTTAGTCGTTTAGTCGTGTCCGACTCTTCGTGACCCCATGGACCAGAGCACGCCAGGCACTCCTGTCTTCCACTGCCTCTCGCAGTTTGGTCAAACTCATGCTGGTAGCTTCGAGAACATTGTTCAACCATCTCATCCTCTGTCGTCCCCTTCTCCTTGTGCCCTCCATCTTTCCCAACATCAGGGTCCTTTCCAGGGAGTCTTCTCTTCTTGTGAGGTGGCCAAAGTATTGGAGCCTCAGCTTCACGATCTGTCCTTCCAGTGAGCACTCAGGGATGATTTCCTTAAGAATGGAGAGGTTTGATCTTCTTGCAGTCCATGGGACTCTCAAGAGTCTCCTCCAACACCATAATTCAAAAGCATCAATTCTTCGGCGATCAGCCTTCTTTATGGTCCAGCTCTCACTTCCATACATCACTACTGGGAAAACCATAGCTTTTACTATACGGACCTTTGTTGGCAAGGTGATGTCTCTGCTTTTTAAGATGCTGTCTAGGTTTGTCATTGCTTTTCTCCCAAGAAGCAGGCGTCTTTTAATTTCGTGACTGCTGTCACCATCTGCAGTGATCAAGGAGCCCAAGACAGTAAAATCTTTCACCGGCTCCATTTCTTCCCCTTTTATTTGCCAGGAGGTGATGGGCCCAGTGGCCATGATCTTCGGTTTTTTGATGTTGAGCTTCAGACCATATTTTGCGCTCTCCTCTTTCACCCTCATTAAAAGGTTCTTTAATTCCTCCTCACTTTCTGCCATCAAGGTTGCGTCATCTGCATATCTGAGGTTGTTGATATTTCTTCCGGCAATCTTAATTCCAGCTTGGGATTCATCCAGCCCAGCCTTTCGCATGATGAATTTTGCATATAAGTTAAATAAGCAGGGAGACAATATAGTCTTGTCGTACTCCTTTCCCAATTTTGAACCAAACAGTTGTTCCATATCCAGTTCTAAGTGTAGCTTCTTGTCCCACATAGAGATTTCTCAGGAGACAGATGAGATGATCAGGCACTCCCTTTTCTTTACGAACTTGCCATAGTTTGCTGTGGTCAACACAGTCAAAGGCTTTTGTATAGTAAATGAAGCAGAAGTAGATGCCTTTCTGGAACTCTCTAGCTTTCTCCATAATCCAGCGCATGTTTGCCATTTGGTCTCTGGTTCCTCTGCCCCTTCAAAATCCAGCTTGCACTTCTGGGAATTCTTGGTCCACATACTGCTTATGCCTGCCTTGTAGAATTTTAAGCATAACCTTGCTAGCATGTGAAATGAGTGCAATTGTGTGGTGGTTGGAACATTCTTTGGCATTGCCCTTCTTTTGAATTGGGATGTAGATTGATTTTCTCCAATCCTCTGGCCACTGCTGAGTTTTCCAAATTTGCTGGCATATTGAGTGTAGCACCTTAACAGCATCATCTTTTAAAATTTGAAATAGTTCAGCCGGAATATCATCACTTCAACTGGCCTTGTTATTTGCATTTGACTTCACTCTCCAGGCTGTCTGGCTCAAGGTCAGCAACCCCACTACCTGGGGTGTACGAGCCATCCATATCTTTCTGGTATAATTCCTCTGTGTATTCTTGCCACCTCTTCTTGAAGTCTTCTGTTTCTGTTAGGGCCTTACCACTTTTGTCCTTTATTATGGTAATCTTTGCACAAAATGTTCCTTTCATATCTCCAATTTTCTTGAACAGATCTCTGGTTCTTCCCATTCTGTTGTTTTCCTCTATTTCTTTGCATTGCTCGTTTAAGAAGGCCTTCTTGTCTCTCCTTGCTATTTTTTGGAAATCTGCATTCAATTTCCTGTATCTTTCACTATCTCCCTTGCATTTTGCTTGCCTTCTCTCCCCCGCTATTTGTAAAGCCTCGTTGGACAGCCACTTTGCTTTCTTGCATTTCCTTTTCATTGGGATGGTTTTCGTTGCTGCCTCCTGTATAATGTTACAAGCCTCCATCCATAGTTCTTCAGGCACTCTATCCACCAAATCTAAATCCTTAAGCCTGTTCCTCACTTCCACTGTGTATTCATAAGGGATTTGATTTAGATTGTATCTTACTGGCCCAGTGGTTTTTCCTACTTTCTTCAGTTTAAGCTTGAATTTTGCTATAAGAAGCTGATGATCTGAGCCATAGTCAGCTCCAGGTCTTGTTTTTGCTGACTGTATAGAGCTTCTCCATCTTTGGCTGCAGAGACTATAACACTGGGCAACAATTTTTTACTTTTTTAAAGTTGTCTTGTTTTCTACAATTGATTTAGGGTATTTTTGCACTGCTGAATCAGGAAATGGCATCCGTTTCTCTCCATCAGGTCAGGTTTTTGTGCTATGTTGATTTGAAAAAAATCAGATCTTGTGACAAAATCGATTACATTTTTGTGGCATTATCAGCTGATTTTTGTCAACACATATCATCCTAAATATGTTTTTAAGAGAAAAAAATGTTTTTCCAACAACATATATTGATTACCTGACAGAAACATCGATTACTGTAAACTGAATGGTGGGCACTGATAAAGGTAAGTACACGTTAATTGCATGTTGCTTAACCATTTTTCAAACTTCAGGGCTTGAACTTCCGTTTCTTGGAACTCCTGGAATGCTCAGCGGCAGGGAGGTCTCTCTTCAGAGTCCAACAGTAGTCAGCCATCATGACTGCGTCCCAGCGACCCTGATACCTGGTCTCCATCTCTTTCATGTCCTGATGGAATCTCTCCCCCTGCTCGTCACTCATTAAACCCACGTTCTCAGGAAACCGGTCCATATGTGAAAATAGGTAGTGCATCTTGACGCTCATGTTGCAGCCCAGGTTTCTGAAAGCAGTCAGCATGTTGTTGACAAGTTCTGCATAGTTTCTGGCCTTATTGTTGCCAAGAAAGTTCTTCACTACCAGAACAAATGCCTTCCACGCTTCCAGTTCCACTTCGTTCATTGAGTTTCCGAACTCTGGATCTCTGATGAGCTCCGTCAGATGAGCTGACGGATCTGAGGACCATCAAAGATGCCAGCTTTCAACTTCTCCATGGTCAGTCCTGGCACAAGTAAGTGAAGCAGTCACCATCCTTGTCCAGAGCCTTGGTGAATTGCTTGATTAAGCCGAGCTTGATGTGCAGCGGTGGGAAGAGTATTCTGTCTCTGTCCACCAGAGGGTCATTGATGATGTTCCTTTCTCTGCAAGGCACCAGTTCCTCCCGCACAGGCCAGTCCTTCTTCGTGTAATGCTGAGCACGGTCCCTTCTATCCCACATGCACAGAAAACATGGGTACTTGGTGAAGCCAGACTGTTGTCCCAACAAAAAGTTCACCATCTTCAGGTCAACACAAATAAACCACTTATGCTGATCATAACCAATTTTCTACAGCACATACTTCACTGCTTCATAGTTCTCCTTCAGTGTAGTCGAGTGAGCCAGGGGTATAGAGGCAAACTGGTTGCCATTGTGTAGCAGAACACATTTCAGTGATCGCTTGCTGCTGTCAATGAACAGTCTCCAATCTTTGGGTTCGTACTGTGGCACTCCAAGCTTGAGCAGAAGCTGCACAATATCTGCACAGTACACCAAGTCCTTCTATTCCGAGAAAAAACGGAGGTACTCTTGATGCCTGTTGTGGAAGAAGCTGATGCGAGCACTGTCAGAGAGGAGGTTTTTTTCCTTCAATCTGGATGCCAGCAGTTTGGCAGAGTCCTTTGACAAGCTGAGGTCGTGAACTAGATCATTCAACTCCTTTTGGGAAAATGGATGTGGAGCATCATCTCAAGAACCACTTCTTCTTCATGTCCTTCAACACTGGAGGCATCTTCATCACTAATGTCAGGAAGTTCTCCGAAGATAGGCACTGGAATTTCATCACAATGAGCTACAGGACGACATGCTGATTGAAGATCAGGATACTTGAGGCTGCTCCGGTTCTTTCTGTTGATCCCAGTCACATCAACAGCGCAGAAGTAGCAGTCAGTGACATGGTTTGTCTGCTCCCTCCAAACCATGGGAATTCCAAAGTTCAGACTCCTCTTGCCATTGGTCCACCCACGTAGAGTCTCAGTGCATGCCTTGCACACCATGTGTGGCGCCCAAGCTTTATCCTGGTCACCAAGTTTAATACCAAAATAAGCATGGTAAGCACGCCTTATGAAACTTGTGCGCCAATTTATGGAAGATTTCGAGGTTTTATGACTTCAAACTGATCCCTTTTCGACATAATCACCCAGAACTATCGGACCTGAATACTTCTTGTCATTAAAATAATCATTTCCAATCAAAACAATTATTCGACATGGCATTTTACCCCCACCAACTTCTTCTAAAATGCTCCACACAAGCGTAAAAAGGTAAAGGGACCCCTGACCATTAGGTCCAGTCATGACCGACTCTGGGGTTGCAGCGCTCATCTCGCTTTATTGGCCGGTGTACAGCTTCCGGGTCATGTGGCCATCATGACTAAGCCAGTTCTGGCAAACCAGAGCAGTGCACGGAAACGCCATTTACCTTCCCGCCGGAAGGTATCTACTTGCACTTTGCAAGTGCTTTCAAACTGCTAGGTTGGCAGGAGCAGGGACCGAGCAACGGGAGCTCACCCCGTCGCGGGGATTCGAACCGCCAACCTTCTGATCGGCAAGTCCTAGGCTCTGTGGTTTAACCCACAGCACCACCCGCGTCCCCTCCACACAAGCGTACATGTGAACAAAAACGTAAAAAAATGACATGTGGCCATAGCTCAAAAACTTGACCTGATTGAGCAAAACCAATGTGATTTTTGGATTCAGCGCATCAGATTCGTCCTAAATCAACTGAAAAAACGCAGACAACAAATTTGTTGTTGGCCAGTGTATAATCAATCTGATTTTGATGCTGCCCATCTGGTGATGTCCATGTGTAGAGTGGTCTCTTGTGTTGTTGGAAAAGAATGTTTGTGACGACCAGCTTGTTCTCTTGGCAGAACTCTATTAGCCTTTGCCCTGCTTCGTTTTGAACTCCAAGGCCAAACTTGCTAGTTGTTCCTTTTATCTCTTGATTCCCTACTTTAGCATTCCAATCCCCTATAATGAGAAGAACATCCTTCTTTGGTGTCATTTCTAGAAGATGTTGTAAGTCTTCATAGAAGTGGTCAATTTCAGTTTCTTCAGCACCAGTAGTTGGTGCATAAACTTGGATTACTGTGATGTTAAAAGGTCTGCCTTGGATTCGTATTGAGATCATTCTATCATTTTTGAGATTGCATCCCAGTACAGCTTTTGCCACTCTTTTGTTGACTATGAGGGCCACTCCATTTCTTTTACAGGATTCTTGCCCACAGTAGTAGATATGATGGTCATCTGAACTGAATTTGCCCATTCCCGTCCATTTTAGTTCACTGATGCCCAGGATGCCAATATTTATTCTTGCAATCTCATTTTTTACCACATCCAACTTACCAAGGTTCATGGTTTTTACATCCCAGGTTCCTACGCAATATTTTTCTTTACAGCATTGGACTTTCGGTTCCAGACATGTCCGCAACGGAGCAACCTTTCGGCTTTGGCCCAGCTGCTTCATCAGCTCTGAATCTACTTGTACTTGTCCTCCGCTCTTCCTCAGTAGTCTGTTGGATGCCTTCCGACCTGAGGGGCTCATCTTCCAGCGTCATAACTTTTATTTATTTATTTATTTAATTTTTAAAATTTGCTTTTTATTGAAATTTCCACAAAAAAACAAAAGGCATACAACGAAGGAAAAGTAAACAGGCAAAAAACAAAACAACAACAACAACAACAACAACAACAACAAAAACACACTTATTCATCAATTTTAAGTATCATCCACTTATTTACACAACGTTAACACACATCTTGACCTCCCTCCTATCCTGTGACGGTTTTCTTACATCTTTTCTTCTCCTGCAGTTTCTAAATCTATGATTTACGCATAACAAGGCTTATGTTAGTCCTACTGTAGTTTTTAATTTGTTACAGTTACTTTCAATGTACTTCACAAATTTACTCCATTCTTCAATAAACTTTGTTTCTTTTTGATGTCTAATTTTGTTTGTCATTCTTGCTAATTCTGCATATTCAAATAATTTTGTTTGCCAATCCATAATTGTGGGGGTCTCTGTTAATTTCCAATTTTGAGCTATCAATATCCTAGCTGCCGTTGTCGCAAAATTAATGAGTATTAGAAAAATGCTGGAATGAAATTATTGGGTTTTAGCAGAAATGTTAAAAAGAATTATGTTAGAATATGTAATGGTTAAGAGAATTTGGTATAAATAAGATTTAAGTTTTAAGTTTTAGGACTTTTAATGGTAAGATAAGGTTAAAATAGACTAAGGTAATTTAATGACAGAATATTGTGAAAGATGGAAAGGATTTGCTGAGATAATTAATAACTAGAATACAAAAAAGGGAAGTGTGAGGAGGTTGATGAAATAAGGTAATGACAGTTAAGGATCTGGGAATATTGGATTTGTTTTTAAATTTTTTGTTTATTTTTGCTTTTTGCTTTTGATGTATTGTGTGTTTTGTTTTTTCTTTTTGACTTTGGTTTTTATTGATTTGTATTGTTTAATTGTTACTTTTATCTACTTTTTTCTTTCCATTTTTTTTCTCTTGGTTTTTCCTTCTTATTTCTTTGTAACCTTAATATTCTCAATAAATATCATTTAAAAAAAAATAGAGTGAGATGAGCGCACGGGCAAGACTGGCCCGTATGAGCAGGGGTACCTTTACCTTTACGTTTTACCTTTACCAATTCCTCTTTTGTGTCCCATTCTAACAACAGATTATACATCTTGGCTAATAGTTTAGTTTTCCCTTCTAACACTTCTATCTGATATTTCGATTTTTTCTCATTCATCACCAATTTTTTATCCTCATTCCAAAGTGCATTTATCTGATGGTATTGCAGCCAACCTGTCAATCTATCTTTCAGTTCGTCATATGGTTTAATCTTCCAACCTTTTTCCGCTTTAATCAATATGTCTTCATACGTTAACCTTTTCGCTTCCATGTTCACTTTTTTTATTGTTAAGATATCTGTCGGAGATAACCACCAAGGAGTATTTTTTTCTAAAAGTTTCTTATTTTTTTCCCCAAATTTCAAGCAATGCACCTCTGAAAATATGGTTGGAAAATCCTTTATGAACCTTTCCTTTGTTGAGCATGCCAACCATATCTATTATTGAAGCCTTCCAGATCTAACAAATCCAAGTTCTCCAGAGTAATCCATTCTTTAAGCCAACACAGGCTGGATGCCTCATAATATAATCTCAAGTTTGGCATGGCAAAGCCCCCTCTTTCTCTCCTGTCTGTTAATATTTGAAACTTAATTCTTGGCCTCTTTGCTTGCCATATAAATTTTGAAAGACTTTTTTGCCATTCCTTAAAAATCGAGGATCCCCTAATTACCGGAATGGTTTGAAACAAGAACAACATTTTCGGTAAGATGTTCATCTTAATTGCCGCCATCCTTCCGGACTATGAAAGTTTTAACCTATTCCATATATCCATATCTTTCTTGATCTCTTTCCACATAGGTGTATAATTGTCACTAATTAGATTAATATTTTTTGAGGTTAACCAGATACCTAAATATTTAACTTTTTTTGTGACCTTAATACCACATTCCTGTTCTATTTTCTCTTTTATATTCCTATCTATATTTTTCACCAACATTTTTCTCTTTGTTTTATTTAGTTTGAAACCTGATACTTTGCCGAATTCATCTAATTGTTCCAGAACTTTACCGACGCTTATTTGTGGTTCTTCTAATGATAACATTAGGTCATCCGCATAAGCTTTTAGCTTATATTCCTTGGTACCAACTTTAATTCCTCGTATTTCTGGCATTGATCTCACCTTGTTTGCTATGACCTCTAATACCATTATAAATAGTAAAGGGGAGAGAGGGCAACCTTGTCTTGTTCCCTTCATAATGTTGAATGTGTCGTCAAATTATTGTTAACAATTAATTTAGCTGTTGGGTTAGAGTAGATCACCTTTATACCTTTTATAAAGTTGCCCTCTATCCCCATTTCCTCCATAGACTTTAACATGAACTCTATTACAACCTCTAAAGGAAGTCTGCAATGAAATATTGGAAGGGAAAAGGGCACCAGAGTCTTGGAAAGAGGCGTACATTACACTTATACCGAAGACAGAGACTGAAAAGACTCAGCTTAAGAACTACCGCCCCATATCGTTACTTAATGTGGATTACAAAATTTTTGCAGACATTTTGGCCAAGAGATTGAAAAAAGTATTGCTGGAAGAGATTAATAAAGACCAAGTGGGCTTTCTCCCGGGAAGACACTTGTCCGATAATTTGAGGAATATAATTGATATTTTGGAAAAACTAGAAGTGAACATAAATACTAAAGCAGTCTTGATATTTGTGGACGCGGAGAAAGCTTTTGATAATATCTCTTGGAGTTTTATGAAGAAGAACCTACAGGGGATGGGGGTAGGCCAAGGTTTTGAAAACGGTATAAGTGCAATTTATTCAGAACAAAAGGCTAAACTAGTTGTAAATAATGTGGTGACGGAAGAATTTAGGATAGAAAAAGGGACAAGACAAGGTTGCCCAATTTCCCTATTGCTTTTTATATCGGTCCTGGAGGTTCTGCTGAATATGATTAGAAGGGACCGGTTGGTTAAAGGTACAAATTGTAAAGGTACAAAGGTAAAAACAGTACAAATTGAGAGCATTTGCAGATGACTTAGTATTGACGTTACAGGAGCCAGAATCTAGTACCAAAAGAGTTTTAGAACTGATTCAAGAATTTGGTCAAGTTGCAGGATTTAAGTTGAATAAGTTAAAGCCCAAGGTTTTAGAGAAAAATTTAACACCAATGGAGAGAGAGAGGTTTCAGAATGAGACAGGTTTAACAGTGGTTAAGAAAGTTAAATACTTGGGGATTAACATGACAGCAAAAAATGGGAATTTATTTAAAGACAACTATGAAAAATGCTGGGCTGAAGTGAAAAAAGATTTAGAAATTTGGTCAAATTTGAAGCTTTCACTGCTGGGCCGTATTGCTGCGGTAAAAATGAATGTATTGCCTAGAATGTTGTTTTTGTTTCAAAGGCCTTTCTCCTAGGCATAGTCGGTCAATTGGTGCCAAAGAAGGATAGAACCTTTTTTATGTATGCCACAACAGCAGCAAGAATACTCATTGCAAAGTATTGGAAGACACAAGATTTACCCACTCTGGAAGAATGGCAGATGAAGCTGATGGACTATATGGAACTGGCAGAAATGACTGGCAGAATCCGAGACCAGGGAGAAGAGTCGGTGGAAGAAGATTGGAAGAAATTCAAAGATTATCTACAGAAATATTGTAAAATTAATGAATGTTAGAACGATGTTGGATAGAAATTAAGTGGTTTCCAGCTGTAATGCTTTAAGGGAATATGAAAAATGGGTTGTTAAGAGGTAAAAATCTAACGTTACTATTTTAAGACCAAAGATTAGGATAAATAAAGGGGGTAAGGATTTGCTGAACCAACAAACTGAACTGGAATACAAAAAAGGGAGGTATGAGGAGGTCCGGGAAACAAGCTAAGGAAAAATAAGCAATGGAAAATTTGAGTGTTTTTAATCATTTTTAATTTGTATTTTTTTTCTTTTTCATTTTTTATTGTAATATTTTTTTAAAAAATCCTAATAAATATCTTATTAAAAAAAAAAACATGAACTGCCATGAGACGTTATCAAACGCTTTTTCAGCGTCTATAAACAATAAAGCCGCCGGTATTTCATTTTTGACTTCCAAATATTCAATGATATTTATAATATGCCCGACGTTATCCTTTAACTGTCTGTTTGGGAGGAATCTGGCCTGATCTTTATGTATAACATCTTTTAAACAATTTTTAAGTCGGTCTGCCAATATTCCCGCAAAAAAATTATAATCACTATTCAGCAATGAGATAGGTCTGTAATTTTTAATGTTCAAACTGTCTGTATCTGGCTTAGGAATCAAGGTTATATGTGCATCTTTCCACGAATCTGGTAAGTTCCTTCCTTGCAGAATACTGTTCATTACCTCACATAACACCGGGGTTAGTTGATCCCCCAGTGTTTTGTAATATTTGGCTGACAAACCATCTGGGCCTGGAGCTTTGCCCAACCTCATCTTGTTTATTGCCTCTTTTACTTCTTCTTTCGTAATTGGTTTGTTCAGCTGTATTTTTCCTTCTTCACCTATGCGTTTTCCTTTGTAATCTTCAAAGTACTTTCTTATTTTGTCTGGATCTTCATTTTCTCTTTTATATAAGTTTTCATAGTATTTAAGAAATGTTTTCATAATTTCCTCCGGATTTTCTATTTGCCTTCCTTCTACTTTAATCTTATTTATTACACTTTGTTTTTGTCTTTTCCGCAGCTGCCATGCCAAGAATTTCCCTGTTTTGTTAGCTGATTCGAAAAATCTTTGCTTCATGGATTTTATTCTCCATTCTACCTCTTGATTAACCAGTATTGAATATTGGGTTTGTAGCATCTTAATAGCTTGTTTATTTTGTTCATCTTTAGGTTTTGTCATTAAATTTTTCTCACATATTCTTATATGGTTTAAAATGTCTTCTTTTTTCTCTCTCTTAATTTTCTTCTGAGGCTATTTTGCTGTATTAGGTAGCCCCTCATGACAGCTTTGCTTGCGTCCCAAACTATATCAATGTTGGTATCTTTATTTAAATTCCATTTAAGGTAATCTTCCAGGGTGGCCTTTGCCTTATTGATTATCTCGGGGATCTCAAAAAGGTAGTCATTCATCCTCCATCTGTAAGCACTCAGTACTTTGCCTTTTATTTCTAAGCTAATGGGGTTGTGATCCGACAAAGTTCTTGGCTGTATTTCACATTTTGAAATTCTTGGTATTATACATCTTGAGGCCCAAATCTGATCTATTCTTACCCAGCTCTGATGTGGTTCCGAGAAAAAGGAGAATTGTTTTGTACCCGGATTTTTTTCTCTCCACACATCTATCAAGTCCATATTCTCCACCAGGTTAAACCAAGTTTTTGGCAGTTTCCCTTGGTTACCTTTCTTTTTCTTTGATGACCTATCCAATTCAGTTTTAACCACTCCATTAAAGTCACCTAGTACAATTGTTTTTTGACCTTCTAATTCAATCAGTCTCTCTTCTAATTTTCTATAAAATTCCGCCTTATTAGTATTAGGGGCATAGATAGAGACCACATTTAATTTTTCACCTTGAACATTAATTTGTACTCCCAATATTCTCCCCTCCTCATCTTTACAGATTAATTTGGGTTCCCATTTTTCTTTAACATATAAAACAACCCCTCTTTTTTTGCACGCATCGGAGCTGATAAACTCCTCCCCTAGTCTTTTGTTTTTCAAAATATGCTTATGTTTTTTAGCAATATGAGTCTCTTGCAAGCAAATTACATCCAGATTTTTTTTTCTTCAATACATTTTCGATTTTATTCCTCTTAGATTTTTCATTCAAACTATTCACATTCCATGTTATTAATTTTAATGCCATTATTATCTGATCAGAGTTAACTAACAACAGAAAGTAAAATTAAGAAGAGCTAAAATTAGATTCGGGTAGTCTTGGCTTCTAAATCCTCCTCCTCTTCTTCTTCTCCCTCTACTTCTTCTTCTATGTCCTCCTCCGCTTCTTTTCCTCTTCCTTCTTTCTCCTCCTCTCTGTCCCTCCTCCTCTCCCTCTCCACTACTTCTGGCTCCCTTTCCCCAATTTTATCCTCCATCCTTCCAAGGTCCTTCTCATATCTCCTTGAGAATTTCCTCACTTCTTGTATATCTGTCAGCCTAAATCTTTTATTTTTGTAATAGAAGGAGATCCCTTCTGGGAACTCCTATCTATACTGTATACCGTTTCTTTTCAGGACATTCACCAACTGTTTATAGCCCTCTCTTTTTCGTAGGAATCTGGTAAGTATTTCTTTAAATATGATTATCTGTCTACCATCAATAGACAACTTTTTTTGATAGCTTGTCTTCAGTATCGCATTCCTCATTTCTAAGGAGTTGAATATCACTAAGCAGTCTCCCGGTAGCCTCTTTGTTTTAGCGTAGTAATGACTTTACTTTTATTCTGAACACATTTTCCACAGTGAATTCAACCTTTTCTTCTTTCATATTAAGCCATTTAACTAGCTCTTTAATCATTTTAACCTTTATGTTTTCATTTGCCTCCTCACCTACACCTCTAAATTTCAGGTTTAATTGCCTCTGTCTCATTTCAAGCATGGCTAGACTGTCCCAAATTTGGTCTTGACTTTTGCTCAAATCTCTTAGTTCCTCTTTGATTTTGTCAGTCTCTCTTTTGTTCTCTTTGACTTCCTTTTGGATTCTCTTGGTTGATTCTTCTATTGTTTTTGATCTAACTGTCAGGTCCTTTATTTTAGTTGAAAGTTCTCCATAACTTTTGTATGCCTGTTGTCTTTGTCCATGGAGTTTTCTTGGCAGGGATACTGGAGTGGCTTGCCAGTTCCTGCTCCAGGTGGATCACGTTTGGTCAAAACTCTCCACTATGACCTGTCCATCTTGGGTGGCCCTGCACGGCATAGCTCATAGCTTTGCTGAGTTATTCAAGCCCCTTCGCCACGGCAAGGCAGTGATGCATGAAGGGGCAAGATAAAACTACTCCCATATTAAACCTGACTTTTCCCCCTGGCAAGGCTATCAGAAGGATGTTTTGGGAGGAGAGGTATTTTAATGAGGACAATGTGATAATGGGAAAGCTAAATCTGGTGCTGCAGGCCCATTCCTGTCCAGGGAGCACCATGGTTCAGGGGACCTGGACTCTGAACTTTCTTTGATAATAATAAAAAAGAGTTGCTAGACCCCTTGGAAGGGAAGATAGAATGCAAAATGTGCAGGTAAAATACAGCAATTAAGTACAAAAGTGGGGGAGACGAATAGTAAGGTGGAAGAGACGAACCAGAAAGTGGATATTGCAAACAGGAAAATTGATTTAAATACAGAAACATTAGGCAATTTGGAGAAAAAAGTAAACAGCAATACGGAATCTATCCAGAAACTATTGCAAGACTCAAAGTCTATATAGGAAAAAACTGCTGCCGTAGAATTTAAACTGGGGCAATTGGAAACTGAAAAAGTACCAGACTTGCAAAAAGAGATTGCAGAACATAAGTTAACGTTATCTATGATTGACCTGAAAGACAAACAAACAAATCTTAGAATTAGAGCTGTTCCTGAGCTGGAGAAAGGTACCTTGATAGACTTTTTGATACAAGAATTTTCGGACTTTTGGAAATCGGAATTGAAACAAGAGGATTTTAAGATTGTGAGGGCTTTTCGATTGGGGAAAGGAGGAAGAAAGATCAAAATAAGGGACTGTTTGATTACTCTCCGATCCAAAGAAGAAAGGGATAAAATTTTGGGCTTACATTACGAAAAACCTTTGACAATTATACAATCAAAAGTGGAAATTTTCAAAGATATTCCAAAACATCTTCTTGACTTAAGAAAAGACTTTGGAGATTTGGTGGACTTGTTGAGAAAAAATAAAATCCTTTTTAGGTGGGAATTTCCCCAAGGTCTATCCTTTAGCTTCAAAGGAAGAAAGACCAAGATTAGATCAGTGGAGGAAAAGAACAAGTTTCTGAGTGCATACGAAGAAGATCTACTGAAAGGATTGGGAAAAGACATTGCGATACCGGATAAGGGTCTGGAAAAAAAACGGAAACTAACGCCACCGACGGATATAGACAATCTTCTTGGGGCTGTCGGAGGAGAAGGAGAGTAACTACAAAATGACACTACAAATTTTAAGCTGGAATATTAATGGCCTAAATTCGTCGGCAAAAAGGGGGAGAGTATTTCATACATTGAAAAAAGAACATTTGGACTTGATTTGTTTACAAGAGACTCATGTGACAAGGCTACATCGGAAAATTTTGATAAATAAAAGATTGGGAGAGGAATTTATCTCATCGGATAATGTAAAAAAAAGAGGGGTAGTACTTTATGCGAAGGAAAGCCTGTCACCAAAATTTATATTTAAAGATGACCAAGGAAGATACATAGCAATTGAAATTCAATTCCAAGGTCAGAAATTTTTGATAATAGGCGTATACGCACCAAATGAGGGAAAATCAGAATTCTTCAAGAAACTGCATGAAACTCTCCTGGATTATTTGGATTACAACATTATTTTGATGGGAGATATGAATGGAGTAGTGTCTACAAATATGGATAAAGCCCAAAGACAAACAGTGACAAAAGATGGAAGACTGCCAAGGACATTTTTTGAAATGACTGACAATATGGATCTTGTGGATATTTGGCGAATAAAGAACCCCTTGGAAAGAGAAGGAACCTTCTTCTCTGAAGCAAATATGACATGGACAAGAATAGACCAAATCTGGACAACTAGAGGACTGGCTCCTAAAATCAAAAAAGCGGTGATTTGCCCGAAAATTTGCTCTGATCACAATCCAGTAAAGATTGAAATGATATCAACGCCAATTGGGGCCTTTAGATGGAGGATGAATGACTCCTTATTTAGGAATGAGGAAATTATTAAAAAGGCTCAGAAGAATTTGAGAGACTATTTTGAAATAAATTTGAATACTACGACAGAAAAAAGAGTGATTTGGGATGCCAGCAAAGCGGTGATGAGAGGATTTTTGATACAACAAAATGCAATTAGGAAAAGATATCAAAATGAGAAGAGAGAAAAAATTTTGGAGAAAATTAAGGATGGAGAAAAAAGACTGAGAGCGAAACCGAACTCACAGGAGATTTTAAAAGAGATAAAGCTACACCAAGTACAATATATGAAATTGATGAACCAGGAGATAGAATGGAAGATCAAACAGATGAAACAAAAGACTTTCGAATCGGCAAATAAATGTGGGAAATTATTGGCCTGGCAAATGAAAAAAAGACAAAAGCTGAACACGATTACGAACTTGGTTGTAGAAGGGAAGAATATACAGAATCCTGGAGAGATTCGGAAGTGCTTTCAGAATTATTTTAAACAGTTATATACGCAGGAGACCCAGAAAGAATTAGACATTGACCGATTTTTGGAAAATAATGGATTACAAAAAGTATCTCAAGACAGTAAATCAATATTAAACTCTACAATATCTGATCAAGAAGTGGAAGGAGCCATTCAGAATATGAAATTGGGCAAATCTCCAGGGCCGGATGGACTAACTGCAAAGTATTACAAAACTTTGAAAGAATGGTTACTGCAACCGTTGAAAGAACTTTGCAATGAAATACTACGGGGAGGAAAAGCACCCGAGTCGTGGAAAGAAACATACATCACACTTATACCAAAAACCGAAGTGGAGAAGACACAGTTGAAGAACTACCGTCCCATATCCCTATTAAATGTGGATTACAAAATTTTTGCCGAAATTATGGCTAAAAGATTAAAAAATGTATTGGTAAAAGAGATTCATAAAGACCAGGCGGGCTTTCTCCCTGGGAGACATCTCTCAGACAATACTAGGAACATTATTAATATTTTGGAAAAATTGCAAGTTAATATTAATACTAAAGCTGTTTTAATATTTGTAGATGCGGAGAAAGCGTTTGACAACATTTCTTGGAGTTTTATGAAGAAAAATCTGCAGGGGATGGGGGTAGGCCAAAGTTTTGAAAATGGTATAAGTGCAATTTATTCGGAACAAAAAGCTAAGCTTATTGTGAATAATGTAGTTACAGAAGAATTTAAGATAGAGAAAGGAACAAGACAGGGTTGTCCAATCTCCCCATTGCTTTTTATATCGGTCCTGGAGGTCATGCTCAATATGATTAGGAAAGACCAATTGGTCAAAGGTATACAACTCGGAGCTAAACAGTACAAATTGAAAGCTTTTGCCGATGACATAGTTTTGACATTACAGGAGCCAGAAGCTAGTACAAAAAGAGTGTTACAATTAATCCAAGAATTTGGCCAAGTAGCAGGTTTTAAATTAAACAAGATGAAAACTAAGGTATTAGAGAAAAATCTTACAGAGATAGAGAAGGAGAGGTTTTAGAAAGAGACAGGATTAACAATTGTTAATAAAGTGAAATATCTAGGGGTGAATATGACTGCTAAAAATGTGAATTTGTTTAAAGATAACTATGAAAAATGTTGGTCAGAGGTGAAGAAGGATTTAGAAATATGGTCAAAATTGAAGTTATCATTGTTGGGCCGAATTGCAGCGATAAAGATGAATGTATTGCCTAGAATGTTGTTTTTGTTCCAAACATTACAGATTGTGGATAAAATGGACTGTTTCAAGAGGTGGCAAAGAGACATTTCCAAATTTATCTGGCAGGGCAAAAAGCCTAGAATAAAATTTAAGATATTAACAGATGCGAAGGAAAGAGGGGGATTTGCCCTGCCAGATCTTAAACTATACTATGAATCAGCCGCTTTTTGTTGGCTGAAAGATTGGCTACTTCTTGAAAATGCGGACATTTTAGATCTAGAAGGTTTTGATAATGTGTTTGGGTGGCATGCATATTTATGGTATGACAAAGTCAAAGCGCATAAGGCCTTTAAGAATCATATTGTCAGGAAAGCATTATTCAATGTTTGGGTGAGATATAAGGATTTGTTGGAAAGTAAAACACCAAGGTGGCTATCACCAATGGAGGCTAAGGCTCTGAAAAAAACAAATATGGAGACAAACTGGCCAAAATATTGTGAAATTTTAGAACAAGTTGGAGATAAATTAAAATTGCAGAGCTTTGACAAATTAAAAACTAAAGTTCGAGATTGGCTGCATTATTATCAAATAAGGGAGGTTTTTAATTTAGATAAAAAGATTGGATTCCAGGAGGAAAAATCTAAACTGGAATCGGAATTGCTAGAACCTAAAACTAAAAATCTGTCAAGAATGTATAACCTGCTGTTGAAATGGAATACACAGGATGAAATGGTTAAATCTGCTATGATTAAATGGGCGCAAGATGTTGGGCATAATATCATGTTTGCTGACTGGGAATGGTTATGGACCACAGGTATAAAATTTACGGCTTGTAACGCCTTAAGAGAAAATATAATGAAAATGATTTACAGGTGGTACTTAACCCCAGTCAAGCTAGCAAAAATTTATCATTCACCTGATAATAAATGTTGGAAATGTAAAGAAAATGAAGGTACTTTTTTCCACCTTTGGTGGACGTGCCCAAAGATCAAGGCCTTCTGGGAAATGATATATAATGAACTAAAAAAGGTATTGAAATATACTTTCTTGAAGAAACCAGAGGCCTTCCTCTTGGGCATGGTCAGCCAATTGGTGCGAAGGGAAGACAGGAATTTCTTTATGTATGCGACAGCAGCGGCAAGAATACTTATTGGGAAATACTGGAAGACACAAGAATTGCCTACCCGAGAAGAATGGCAGAGAAAAGTGATAGACTATATGGAACTGGCTGAGATGACCGGCAGAATTCGAGATCAGGAAGAAGGGTCGATGGAAGAAGATTGGAAAAAATTTAAAACATATCTTCAGAAATACTGTAATATAAAAGAATGTTAGAAAAGGTTGGAGAAGAATATTAGACCGTATTGGCAGACAGAGTATAATGGAATAAGTAAATATGAAGTGTAAAATAAAGATAGAGGAGAATTAAATACTTTCGAATGTTAAAATAAGTAAATGAAAAGAAGGTTAGAAGGATTTGCTGGAGATACGATTTAAACTAGAATACAAAGCAGAGAGGTGAGAGGAAGTCACGGAAATAAGTAAATGGGAATACGGTCTTAAAGGTTTAATTTGATTTTTTGTTACTTTTTTATGGTGATTTTTTGTCTTTTGTATTTTTCTTTTGTATTGTTTGTTTTTTGTATAAGATGTATGTGATTTGTCTTTCTTTTTCTACTTTTTTCTTTTTCTGTAATTTCTAAAATTGGAATAAATATTCTTAAAAAAAAAAATTAAAAAAATGTGCAGGTAAAATTCTAAGTGGTTTCTGAGAGATGAAGAGCCAGCCTGACTCCCACCTTTCACTGTTTTAGCCAATGAACAAAGTCAGAGCTGTAATTGATGGGTCAGTCCCTGGGGTCCTAAACGGCTCCTGCTTGCACTTTCTCCCCCTCTCATTTTCTAGTCTTTGGAATCTTCTAAAGACCTCCTTTCCTTTCCTCTTCCGTTGCCCTTCTTTTATTCCTAGCAACCAGGACGCTGTGGTGAGAGCATCTGAAATCAGATACTGTACTCCTAGAAGTTATTTTATGCAAATACTACTGTACAATAAGTGTGGGTTGATGTTAAAGAAATGCACACAATGGCAAATACAAAATGTGAAAACTTTGCAGAGGCTTAGCACAAATCCTGCTGTGCAGAAGCTAAAGTTCAGGCACTCATTGAAATATTGTGGGCCAAACAGCTTCACACACCATGTCTGCATCCTCAGTCCTCTTCAGCTGAAACCAGTCCCACAAGATCAAGTCAAAATGTTGTGTCAGACACCTCACCTGGCTCTGTAATAATGGTAGCATTATTATCCAACATGGAGGCAAGTGATTTTATCTCAAAGAGATACTTGTCGCAGCAAATCTCCAGCGGTTCTATCACTCTGTTCCCAGGGACAGTTGTCAACAGTCCCATCACAACACAGAAAAGCTTTGCTAGCTGGCTTCTTGAGGATGTGATAAAGCCTTCTTTGCCACCTTTGCTGCCATGCAATGCACACAGTGTTTCCCATTGAACATTATTATTGTTTCCTTAATGTATTTATTTGTTTCAGAAATTGAGGCTTTGTTTAGCAAAACTGACTTAATAAATAATATGCATTTTTTTGTAATTGGATGGACATACCGTATTTTTCGCTCTATAAGACGCACCAGACCATAAGACGCACCTAGTTTTTGTAGGAGGAAAACAAGAAAAAAAATATTCTGAATGCCAGAAGCCAGAACAGCAAGAGGGATCGCTGCGCAGCGAAAGCAGCGATCCCTCTTGCTGTTCTGGCTTCTGGGATAGCTGCGCAGCCTGTATTCACCCCATAAGACGCACACACATTTCCCCTTACTTTTTAGGAGGGAAAAAGTGAGTCTTATAGAGCAAAAAATACAGTAATAAATCTTCCTATAATCATAATTTTGGCTAAGAAAATCTTACGGAATTTTGGATCTCTCTGCAAAGTAGCACTAGAAGGTTTTATAAAATATTAAACCTCTTCATTTTCAGGCCACACACTGGGGCCTGAATACGAAGCCTAGGGCATCCTTCCTATGAAATTGAGCTACTACAAGATCCATTGGCTGGAAGTACAATTTCTATTTAAATTTCTTCCTTTGCGGCACCATGTAATAATCATTTAGAGGTTTGCCTGTAGTTGTGTGAACTGCTAACCCAGTCCCATGTGGAACAGAGGTAGGAATGATGAAAGAGGAAGGATATTAATTGTAACCCCCTTTTAACATATATGCTTTACCAGCTGGGCCCCACCTGCTCTGAGATATCGAGGTCAGCAAGTTCCCAAGACAATGCAAGCCAGATTCTATTTCTATTAATTCTGAGGTAAGTTCCATCAAACTACACCAAGATCTGCTATCTATTATATTTTGCAAAGTGGTTTGCTGTCTGTCCTTCTGTCTGTTCTTGAGATATTGTCACCCAATTTGGCATGAGAATTCCCAAGGTGGAGGAGGCAGTCTTCATCAGTGTTTGGACACTGGATTCCATTTTGAATCAAGAACAGAGTAAGACAAAATAGGACTTTGGTGTGACATAGCCCAATTTAGTGTGATAGTTCAAAATTCTGTTTTGGATGCCCCTGAATATACTGTCACCCAGCTTGATGTGATGCAATGGAAAAAGCAGCGGAAACAGCTCCAAAAGCTTTTGGAGGTTTACCCAAAAAAAAAGTTCAACAACAATTTTGGTGCCTCTGAAGAGTTTGATGCTCACTTAGACATGGAAATTCCTGGGATCAAGGAGTGGGTTTTTATTCTGTAGCACTTGGAAACAATTAAATGCCAATTTGAGTCAAGATAGCAAATCCAGCTGTTCCAAATGGCACTGATTTGGATGCCTCTGAAGTTATCACCACTCAAACTGGTGTGACATTGGCCAGTTTGGCATGACAGTTCCAAACTGCCAAGCATTGGGGGGGGGCCTCCCAAAAGATATTGAGGGGGGCCTAAAACAGCTCGGCCCCGAGGGGCTGGTGCCCCTGGTCCCTCACACAGCCCTGCCAACTTCTGCCCACTAGGATCTCTCTGCCAGTGCAGAGCTCATAGTTCTGTGAGCTGAATAGATGGCAAGGCAATAATAATAATAATAATAATAATAATAATAATTTTATTTATACCCCGCCCATCTGGCTGGGTTTCCCCAGTCACTCTGGGCAGCAGCCTGTGGAAGGAGCATCTGTTTCCCAGCCAGCTGCATTACACTTCAGTAGCTGCATAACAAGGCTGCAGATATGGCAGTGCCCTTCATCAAACAACCGAGCCACTCATTAAATTCCATATTCCAAACTGAGCAAAGACTTATTTCACACTGCACAATTGTCTTTTGGTACTGCACAAAATGTGTGCATTAGAATAAAACAGATGCTAACATATCCTGTTAGGTGGCACTTTGGGAATTACAAGGACTGAGAGAATCATACCTGACGAGACATTGGACCAGATACAACTCACTGGTCCCACTGGCAGAAGCCCATGTAATGCCAACTGGGCTTTCCCAATTTGTTGGGGGGGGGGGTCAGGAGAAGCCCCAGAACAGGGCACAGGGCAGAATAAGGGTGATTGTTCCATCAAACAAGCAGAAATATTTGTGCAACCCCCTAGTGCTACATTTCACTACAAACCAATAATAGAATGATATGGAGTGTCTGGCCCTGGGAACTGAACACTGCATAGAGTCGTGCATATTTACTGGTCCAAGTGACGTCCTGTTTAAAAACTCAACATAAAAATGGCCTTCCTTCCTTCTTTGCATCTTTGTGCACTGCTATTTGCAGTAACAGCCCAATAAATTCAGAAAATGTCAAAAGGGTACTTCCTTTAACCTATTTTTATCATAAATGAAGTTATTGGCTTCCTACTTTGTGCTGCTTTATGCATATTGTTAATTCTAATAGTTACCTTTCTTATATTATTTGTTCAGCAGCCTATATTGTAGAACCTTTCCCCTTAATCACTTGAGATAAGCTGTCTGCCTTGAAATAAAAGATGCTTGCCAACCTCATAACAGAAGAAAAAGTTCTCTATCAAAAGCATATTAGCATATTTTGCCTCATTAATAAGTATGCTGCAGCTTTAATTTGCTTAATTATCACATTTCAAATTCAACATGGTAGCTAATTAGCAAAAAGGCTGGAAAACATATATAGAATGATAACCCATACAAACAAATTTGTGCCTGAACACTTTTGTGCAAATCCCATTTCTTCCACAAAATGAATCTTGTTATTTAGCTCTCCTGAAATAGTACCATTCTGATTCATAATGGAGTTAAGCTGGAGAGTTTAGATGTGGGCTGACTGGAGTCCTGCTACATATTACTAAACAGATGAGCAGCTGCACTGTAAATATGATGTCCTGTTGAAATGCTGGTTCTGAAGACAGGTATAAATAAATAAGACGAGCTTCCATGACTTGTGAAGCCATGGCGTAATGATGTCTCGACATGATGTTGCCCTCTTAAAAGACAAGGTCCAGCAACTGGAGGAACGTGTAGCTACGCTCCAAAGAATTAGAGAGCTGGAGCTGTTCTTGGAAGCAACAGAGCACACCGTCTCCACCAAGGAGGAGACAGGGGACTCCCCTGAGAAGGACGCTAGTTCACCAACACAGGAGCCAGATATATGGAGAAACGTGACTCAAAGAAGTAGGAGGCCCAGGGTTCGCTCTGATTGTTTAGAAATACACAATCGCTTTGAGGTCCTCTCCCCTAGCATGGAAGACGAAGAGCAGACTCCATTTGAGGATCTCTCCCTCATTACAGTCGATCAGGTATATGAAGACGAGCAGCAAAGTCAGTCCTCAGGGAATGTGCAGGCGACCTTGGAGCGGACAGCTCACGGAAGAACCCCGACCAAACCTAAGAGGAGGCGTGTAGTGGTGATAGGGGATTCCCTACTGAGGGGAACAGAAGCAGTGATCTGTGGGCCTGACAAGATGTCTCAGGAAGTGTACTGTCTCCCCGGGGCTAAGATCCAAGATGTAACTGAACGGCTGCAAGGAATCATAAAACCCACTGACAAATACCCCTTCCTCTTGGTTCATGTGGGAACCAATGACACTGCAAGCAATAGCCTCCAGAAGATCAAAAGAGACTACGAGGCTCTGGGCAGGAAATTGAAGCAATTAAATGCACAAATTGTGATCTCATCTGTCCTCCCAGTTGAACGACGTGGTCCAGGGAGAGAGGGGAAAATAGTGGAAGTGAACAGCTGGCTTCGCAAATGGTGTAAACAGGAACGGTTTGGATTCTTAGATCACGGACTGCAGTTTCTTGAAGATGGACTTCTGGCAAGCGATGGGCTGCACCTCACAACGGTTGGGAGAAATGTTTTTGCCAAAAATCTCAGAAACCTCATCAGGAGGGCTTTAAACTGACTAATGTGGGGGAGGGAGACAGTGCTCCTGAAGGTAGGAGTCTATCAATTGATGAAGATGATCATCCAAATGTCATAGACCAAATGGAGCAAACAGCACACAGACCTAGTGGTGGGAGGAAAAAATCCTTAAATAAGAGTCACGGGGGAATGATTAATGGACTTCAATGTCTGTACACTAATGCGCAAAGCATGGGAAATAAACAAGATGAGCTTGAGCTCTTGGTACAGCAAACTAAATATGACATAATAGGCATCACTGAAACCTGGTGGGATAAGTCCCACAATTGGAATGTAATAATGGGGGGATACAATCTATTTCAGAGAAACAGACCAGACAAGAAAGGAGGAGGAGTGGCGTTATATGTCAGGGATGTGTATACCTGTGAAGAGATCCAAGATTTAGAACCTCAAAACCAAAGTGAGAGCATTTGGGTCAAAATTAAGGGAGAGAAGAATAACAGTGACCTCATTGTGGGAGTTTACTATAGATCCCCAAGCCAAACGGAGGACATAGATGATGCCTTCCTGGAACAGATGGCCAAGCACGCAAAAGGAAGGGAGAAAGTAGTAATGGGGGACTTCAATTACCCGGATATTTGTTGGAGGTCAAACTCAGCCAAGAGCATAAGGTCAAACAGATTCCTCGCTGGCCTTGCAGACAACTTCATTGTCCAGAAAGTGGGAGAAGCAACAAGAGGAACAGCCATTTTAGATCTGGTCCTAACCAATGTTGATGACCTGGTTAGTGGGGTAGAAGTGGAAGGATCATTAGGCGCAAGTGATCATGCTCTTCTGAAGTTTACTATACAGCGGAAAGGAGCAGCCAAGCATACTAGGACTCAATTTCTTGACTTTAAGAAAGCCGACTTCATCAAACTTAGGGAAGTGCTGGGTGAGATCCCATGGACAGTAATACTAAAAGGAAAGGGAGTTCATGATGGCTGGGAGTTTGTTAAGAGGGAGATACTAAAAGCACAACGTCAGGCAATACCAATGAGACAGAAACATGGAAGGTGCCTAAAGAAGCCAGGGTGGCTATCTAAAGAACTTTTAACTGAGTTAAGATTAAAAAAGGATGTGTACAAAAAATGGAAAAGGGGGGAAACCACCAAAGAGGAATTCAAACAAATAGCCAGCACGTGTAGACACAAAGTCAGAAAAGCTAAAGCACAGAATGAACTCAGGCTTGCTAGAGAGGTTAAAAGCAACAAAACAGGCTTTTATGGGTATGTCCGTAGCAAAGGGAAGAACAAAGAAACAGTGGGGTCACTCAGAGGAGAAGATGGTGAAATGCAAACAGGGGACACAGAAAGGGCTGAACTCCTCAATGCCTTCTTTGCCTCAGTCTTCTCCGATAAAGAAAACAATGCCCGACCTGAAGAATTTGGAGCAAATGATTCAGCAAAGGAAACACAGCCCAGAATAACTAAGGAGATAGTACAAGAATACTTGGCTAGTTTAGATGTATTCAAGTCTCCAGGGCCAGATGAACTGCATCCAAGAGTATTAAAAGAACTGGCAGATGTGATCTCAGAACCACTGGCAGTCATCTTTGAGAATTCCTGGAGAACAGGCGAAGTCCCGGCAGACTGGAGGAGGGCAAATGTTGTCCCTATTTTCAAAAAGGGGAAAAGAGAGGACCCAAATAATTACCGCCCAGTTAGTCTGACATCAATACCAGGGAAGATTCTGGAGCAGATCATTAAGCAAACAGTCTGTGAGCACCTAGAAAGGAATGCTGTGATCACCAATAGTCAGCATGGATTTCTGAAAAATAAGTCATGTCAGACTAACCTGATCTCGTTTTTTCACAGAATTACAAGCCTGGTAGATGAAGGGAACGCAGTGGATGTAGCCTACCTTGATTTCAGCAAGGCATTTGACAAGGTGCCTCATGATATTCTTGTAAAGAAGCTGGTAAAATGTGGTCTTGACTATGCTACCACTCAGTGGATTTGTAACTGGCTGACTGACCGAACCCAAAGGGTGCTCATCAATGGTTCCTCTTCATCCTGGAGAAGAGTGACTAGTGGGGTGCCACAGGGTTCTGTCTTGGGCCCGGTCTTATTCAACATCTTTTTCAATGACTTGGATGATGGACTCAAGGGCATCCTGATCAAATTTGACACCAAACTGGGAGGGGTGGCTAACACCCCAGAGGACAGGATCACACTTCAAAACGACCTTGACAGATTAGAGAACTGGGCCAAAACAAACAAGATGAATTTTAACAGGGAGAAATGTAAAGTATTGCACTTGGGCAAAAAAAATGAGAGGCACAAATACAAGATGGGGGACACCTGGCTTGAGAGCAGTACATGTGAAAAGGATCTAGGAGTCTTGGTTGACCACAAACTTGACATGAGCCAACAGTGTGACGTGGCAGCTAAAAAAGCCAATACAATTCTGGGCTGCATCAATAGGAGTATAGCATCTAGATCAAGGGAAGTAATAGTGCCACTGTATTCTGCTCTGGTCAGACCTCACCTGGAGTACTGTGTCCAGTTCTGGGCACCACAGTTCAAAAAGGACACTGACAAACTGGAACGTGTCCAGAGGAGGGCAACCAAAATGGTCAAAGGCCTGGAAACGATGCCTTATGAGGAACGGCTAAGAGAGCTGGGCATGTTTAGCTTGGAGAAGAGGAGGTTAAGGGGTGATATGAAAGCCATGTTCAAATATATAAAAGGATGTCACATAGAGGAGGGAGAAAGGTTGTTTTCTGCTGCTCCAGAGAAGCGGACACGGAGCAATGGATCCAAACTACAAGAAAGAAGATTCCACCTAAACATTAGGAAGAACTTCCTGACAGTAAGAGCTGTTCGACAGTGGAATTTGCTGCCAAGGAGTGTGGTGGAGTCTCCTTCTTTGGAGGTCTTTAAGCAGAGGCTTGACAACCATATGTCAGGAGTGCTCTGATGGTGTTTCCTGCTTGGCAGGGGGTTGGACTCGATGGCCCTTGTGGTCTCTTCCAACTCTATGATTCTATGATTCTATGATTCTATGATTCTATGTCATGATGTCACATCATGCTGTCATGCTCCTGCACCGTGACGGCGTCTGGACTGGGACCTCTGCTCTGCGCTCCACCTGCAGATGTAAAAATGAGATAGAGCTGTGTATCAACAGCATATTGCTGACAATGTACCGTATTTTTCGCCCCATAGGGCGCACCGGCCCATAGGGTGCACCTAGTTTTTTGGGGGGGAAATAAAGAAAAAAAATTATTCCCCCCCCTGGCACGGGGCTGGGGCGGGGGAAGCCCGAGCTTCCCCCGACCCCACCCCCAAAACAGGCTGCTCTCTGCAAGCCGTGGGAGCCCTCCCACGGCTTGCACAGAGCTACCCAAAGCCCGGGCGCGACTGCTCAGCACACCCAGGCTTCGGGATAGAGGTAGCTCTCCGCAAGCCGTGGGAGCCCAGCGGGAACTCCCGCGGGCTCCCAAGGCATGCGGATAGCTTCCTGAAGCCTAAAGAGCAAGAGGGGTTGGTGCGCACCGACCCCTCTCACTCTCCAGGCTTCAGCGAAAGCCTGCATTCACCCCATAGGACGCACACACATTTCCCCTTCATTTTTGTGTCCTATAGGGCGAAAAATACGGTACTCCAAAATGCCAGATGGCCCCACTCAGCTGTTTCATGTAGATGTTAAACAGCCTGGGGGATAAAATTGAACCTTGAGGAAGGCTCCACAAAGCCAAAGAACACTCCCCCGGCAACACCGTCTGGAAACGGCCCAGTAGTCACCAATAGTCAGCATGGATTTCTGAAAAATAAGTCATGTCAGACTAACCTGATCTCGTTTTTTGACAGAATTACAAGCCTGGTAAATGAAGGGAACGCAGTGGATGTAGCCTACCTTGATTTCAGCAAGGCATTTGACAAGGTGCCCCATGATATTCTTGTCAAGAAGCTGGTAAAATGCGGTCTTGACTATGCTACCACTCAGTGGATTTGTAACTGGCTGACTGACCAAACCCAAAGGGTGCTCATCAATGGTTCCTCTTCATCCTGGAGAAGAGTGACTAGTGGGGTGCCACAGGGTTCTGTCTTGGGCCCGGTCTTATTCAACATCTTTTTTAATGACTTGGATGATGGACTCAAGGGCATCCTGATCAAATTTGACACCAAACTGGGAGGGGTGGCTAACACCCCAAAGGACAGGATCACACTTCAAAACGACCTTGACAGATTAGAGAACTGGGCCAAAACAAACAAGATGAATTTTAACAGGGAGAAATGTAAAGTATTGCACTTGGGCAAAAAAAATGAGAGGCACAAATACAAGATGGGGGACACCTGGCTTGAGAGCAGTACATGTGAAAAGGATCTAGGAGTCTTGGTTGACCACAAACTTGACATGAGCCAACAGTGTGACGCGGCAGCTAAAAAAGCCAATGCAATTCTGGGCTGCATCAGTAGGAGTATAGCATCTAGATCAAGGGAAGTAATAGTGCCACTGTATTCTGCTCTGGTCAGACCTCACCTGGAGTACTGTGTCCAGTTCTGGGCACCACAGTTCAAGAAGGACACTGACAAACTGGAACGTGTCCAAAGGAGGGCAACCAAAATGGTCAAAGGCCTGGAAACGATGCCTTATGAGGAACGGCTAAGGGAGCTGGGCATGTTTAGCCTGGAGAAGAGGAGGTTAAGGGGTGATATGATAGCCATGTTCAAATATATAAAAGGATGTCACATAGAGGAGGGAGAAAGGTTGTTTTCTGCTGCTCCAGAGAAGCGGACACGGAGCAATGGATCCAAACTACAAGAAAGGAGATTCCACCTAAACATTAGGAAGAACTTCCTGACAGTAAGAGCTGTTCGACAGTGGAATTTGTTTTCAAGGAGTGTGGTGGAGTCTCCTTCTTTGGAGGTCTTTAAGCAGAGGCTTGACAACCATATGTCAGGAATGCTCTGATGGTGTTTCCTGCTTGGCAGGGGGTTGGACTCGATGGCCCTTGTGGTCTCTTCCAATTCTATGATTCTATGATTCTATAAGCAGGACCTGAACCACCACAATGCAGTGCCACCTACCCCCAACTTGGACAACCACTCCAGAAGGATACCATAGTTGATGGTATCAAAAGACACTGAGAGGTTGAAAAGAATTAACAGGGACACATTTCCTCTGTCTCTCTCCCGACAGAGGACATCATACAGGAGGACCAAAGCATTTTCAGTGTCCAAACCAGGCCTAAACCCCAATTGTAATGGATCTAAAAAAATCATTTCCTCAAAGAGTGTCTGGATCTGGTCCATTACCACCCATTCCAAGAAGAGGAAAGTGGCAACTGGCCTGTAGTTACCTAAATGGAGGGTTTCTTGAGGAGTGATTTTACCACTGCTTCCTTCAAGCAGGCAGGGACCATCCTCTCTCCTAAAGAGGCAGGGATCACCTCCCTGGCCCAGCCAGCTTTCCCTTCCCTGCTAGTTTTTATCAGCCAAGAGGGACAAGGGTCCAGAGTGCAAGTGGTCACCTTGACCAATCCAAGCACTCTTCCTGCCCAATTGAAAAAAAACAAGATCCAGAGTGTGGCCTGCCACATGCGTCGAACTGGTGACATGTTGGGACAGCTCCATGGTTGTCATGACAGCCATGAAGTCCTGAGCTGCCCAGTTCCAGTCAGCTTTGCATGGATGTTGAAGTCCCCCAGAACCAATAGTCTGGGAGTCCTCCACACACCCTCCAAAACCAGCTCTGTCAGCCCAGGCAAGGAGATTGCAGGGCAGTGAGGCGGGCAGAAAACTAGCAGAATCCCATATCTGTCACAATTATGCAATGCCAGAAACACACATTCTATATCCCCCAACCCCAACTGAACAGAGAGCCTAGAGAGAGAAAGAAAATCTCTATAGACCACAGTAACTCACCCTCCCCAACAGGCAGGTGGAAGAAACCAAGGCAGTCATTTTGTTTTATCTAGGGCATAATGATCATTGTTCCTTATAACCTCCGAAAGAAACTTTGCCACGGCCAGTGTAATATCATTTGACCTGTCTTCCAAAAGATATTTAATATGGGAGGATTCAGATTTTCCCAGCAAATTTGCCAGCAGGGGTTTGATCAG
Source organism: Podarcis pityusensis (assembly GCF_964106645.2). Classification (NCBI taxonomy): domain Eukaryota; kingdom Metazoa; phylum Chordata; class Lepidosauria; order Squamata; family Lacertidae; genus Podarcis; species Podarcis pityusensis. Next base: position 90,793,376 of record NC_138031.1, on the reverse strand, counting down.
TTGATCCCTTGCTTGCTCATGTTGCCCACAATGCAGTAGGATATGCTTCATACAATCGACGTCCTGGGAACATAAACAAAGCCTATTCTGATAGGGGATGCCTCTCAGTCTGCCATTTAGAACTTCTGAGGGAAATACATTTAGTCTGGCTTTGGTAAATAAATGCCGATAGGTAGGTACAAACAAATTCCTAAGGTATGAAGATATCTGAAAGTTGTACCCATATTGGATTCCAGCTGCGACCGGGCTACAAATTACATAAGATCGGGAATCTAGGTCGCTATGTGAGATGTCCCAGAGCCTTTGCCTCAGGGATTCAAGGGCAGTGTCGTAACCCAGATGATATAAGAGGGATGATGGCAGTCCAGTCGAGATGGCTTTTCTGGCCATAGTTTTCAGCCATGGGCTGACAAACTTCTCGTTGGTTAAATGTACTAATAATCCCTTCCCCAGGCCGAATACTGAGATCTTGAGCCAGTATCTCAAGGCAGCCCACCGTGCTTTGATGGAGAATGGGCATTCATCTGTTTCCAGATATAGAATTGAATTTGGGACACAGTTTGGGACCTGTAATAGGGACCAAAGAAACTTTGTCAGGAGCCCGTCTAACTTAGGAAATGAACCATTGTACCAGACGTTTGAAGCATAGAGAAGTTGGGAAACAGATTTTGCATTAAAAACCCTTATGGGTGATGGAACATAATGGCCTCCCCTTGTAAAAAAGAATCAGAGTATAGCGAGTTTGCTTATCTCCGCCTTTTGATAGGCGGTCTGCTTGTGGCAGTTCCAGGACTTTGAGTGATGAAATAAGTGCCCTAAATACCAGAAGCATTTGGTCTGCCCTAGGTTATGGTCATCCAGTGCCCATTTACACGGGGAAAATCTTTTCTCAAAACCCAGTATTTTTTATTTTTCATAATTGATGGATAACCCATTGACAGAGCAATAATCTGAGAACTTCCTCAGTTGGTATTTCAGGCCAGGTCTAGAGCAAGAGAGGATGGCTGCATCATCCACATACAACAAAAGAGGGGTCTTTCTGGTTCCTATTCTTGGAAGATGGCCATCTGGGTCCATTAGGCTTGCCTCTAGATCATTCAAAAACAAACTAAAGTGGGAGCCGGAATGCAGCCCCACTTTCACTCCCTTGGCCATCTCAATACAATCCGAGAACTGACTCTGCAGCCCATATCTAACCTGCAGTTTGCTTCCACTGTATAGTGCTTTAATGAGATAGAAAAGACGTTTATCCTGCAATACCAGATGTAGTTTGGTCCATAATTTGGATGGCAAAGAAAAGGCAAAGAATGGCAAAGAAAAGGAGATGTCATTCGCATCTTGGAGAAAGTCTAGAAATCTAACAAGTGTTAGAGAATGATAAGTTATAAACCAAATTTGGGGTGTTTGATGAGCAACCTGCTGTTATGTTTAAAGAACAATGTAAATGATTGGATGATACAAAGGTTTGTCCATATCCAGGTATTCCTTTTACTAACATTAGCTAGGATTCTATTTGCAAAGGCTTGGAAAGAGGAGTGTGACTCAAGTAAAATAGAATTAATGGGAGCAGATGGTCATAGAAGTTGACAATAAAACTAAAGAAACAGAGATATTATAAAGAAAGGTTGGAAGCAGATTGGACAGTATATAAAAAGTGTACTAGTGGGATTAGTGTAGACTTTTTGTTATTATAAGGAAAGATAAGGAAAGATGCCCTGTGTTCTTGTATGCTTTTTTTTTTTTTTGCTATACTTTGTTCCTATTGGTGAGATGGATGGTCTGGATATGGGGGAGGTGAGTGCTCTTGACCACCTTGTCATGGTCAGACCTCTTCCTGGTGAAGTTTGGACTTTGGGGAGCAGCACCACCCTGCAGGAGTACAGGACTGATTTGGATGCTTTGCCCAAGATGCCAATGGAGCCTGGTAGATTCCTCAGTGCTCTGGGGTTTTTCCAGTGGGTAGAGCTGGTGAACCTGCTGAGGTCCTGATCTCCCTGTGGGGATAGGGAAGGTGAGAGGACCTCCGACACAATCACCCCTGAGTGTCCTCTCTGATGTTCAGAGCCCCCACCACTCCTTGTTTTGTTGAGGACCTGTGGGCAGTGAGGCAGGCTGGGAGATGACCGGAGAGCAGGTGGCAGAAAACTGGCAGCTTTATACAATGAAAAAATATGACTGGTATCTGAAGAGGCTTCATTTTCTGTTTTGTTTTAGTTTGGCAATTAGTTGGAAATGCATAACGTTTCAGAAGAAAAATATAGAGGGGATGGTAGAACAAAGGGCGAAGTAGCATTGGTTGCCAATGCCTGGGGCAGGCAGGCAGCAGGAGGCACGTGCTGGGGGGAGGGGAGAGAACCAGACCAGCCCTCGCCACCAAGGCAGCGACCCCACCCCTTCCAGAGCAAAGGAGGGCTGCACTGAGTCGCCTACCTGCACAGGTAAGTGGAGAGGAGCACCAGGCCACACTTGGGGCACCTGTGTGGGGCTTCCTGGTTTGCATCTCCTCAAAAATTGTGCACCCAGGGCCACTGCCCCCCTGGCACCCCCACACCACACCCTTGGGTAGCTCTGAAAGGCCACTGAACCCATCTGCTGGCGTAACTTTCATCTTTGGCTCAAATATTACTGGCTGAACTGTTATGGATATATTTCAAGAAGCTACCAACACAACCTAAAGCTCTGTGATAGCTCTCTTGTGCCCCAAAGACCCACCATTTCTCACCTTCTTCATTAGCCCTTTTTTGCTGCTGCCCAGTCACGAGTTCCAGTTCCCTGCCAAAGACTGAGCCTAGCCTGGCCAGATCCAGAGCTGTGAGGAATACTCTTTCAGTCTCATCTGGCTCATTGGCATTCGCGGGAGGCAGCTGCACTCACAGTTCTTCTGCTGCCTCCAGGCATGTCATGTGGCCACACGATGGCCGTCCTCGCAGAACATCCTTGTCCTTCTGGACATGGCTTTCCTTTGAACCACCTTGAATGTGAATATCCTGCTTAACAATGATCCAAGATTGATTGCATTTTTCTAGAGATCCTGATGAGCCCCTCATTTTTATATATATTTTTCAAACTCTTATAACAGTCAACCCTCATCTTGCTTTTCAAGGCACATTTGCCTGCAGTTGTTGAGAATACAATTTCATTTTGCAGCATCTGTATTCAAGTAATATTTCAACTACTCAGTGCCCAAACAGCAAAAGCTTCATTTGCTGCCTTTATTTATCTTCAAGAAACATGAATATTCCAAATTCCAGAGGGAAGGCCATGCTTGTCTGTTGCCTAAAAACAATAAAGAGTCTAGTGGCACCTTAAATGCTAGCAGATTTATTCTGGCAGAAGACTTCATGGACTAAGTCAGCTCTAGTTCACAATAAATCTGTTAGTCTCTAAGATGCCATCAAACTCTTAAATATTAATAAAACAAAGAGAATGAAAAGTGAATAATATGTATTTAAAATATTTACAAGATGCCTTTCCATCCAGATTTTAAAAGTGAAAGCACAATTTAGAAATAAAAAAACAATTAAACATTCTAAGCCAACCCAAAACATAACTGTGTGATTTTTTTAAAAATGACATTAAGTTTTAAAATGAAAAATGACAAAACAATAATAAAACAGCAGGGAACAAACCAAAATTAATTTCATAAAATCATGCAGTTGGAAGGGACAATCAGGGTCTCTGCAACTCAGGCATCTTTTGCCCCATGTTCTTCAGGGGCTAAAGTGTGAACAGGAAGCAGAGGTACAGTGCAATACAAGAAGGGCTGCATCCTGAGGGAGCGGTACTTCAGTTTCTGCTTCCACATGGTGGCTGGTCTTTCCTTCTTGTAACCGTGATCACTCACCACACTTCAGATTCTGCGGGTGTTTCAAGCAGTGCTTCTGAAGACTCTCCAAGAGACGAGGCAAGGTTGTATAGGAGGAGGTGATCTCTGAGATATTCTGTCTCCAGATAACTTAGGTCACTGTTGAGGACCCTGTGACCTGAGGGTGTCACAAGTGGTCCTTGGCCTTGTTTCACATGGCCCTCTGGTCACTGTGGGCCCACTCTTGCTGTGTGTGTGTTATGTGAGGGAGAAGGAGGGGGGGAGAGAGGGAGAGTAAGCAAGAAAGAGATGGAGCTGTTTCGTAGTGAGCCTGGAGCTGGTGAAGGAGTCTGAAGAGAGGCAGATGAAAAGTAGGATAGGAAAAAATGGAGCTGTATGGAGATAAACCATGCAGAGCAACGTTGGTGATGAGGAGTCCTTTGCAAGCAACCAGTTTGGAACTGTGTTGATGGAAGAGTGAATGTGAGCTAACTGAAACAAATAGAAAGGTCGAGGGAATGAGGAAAGCTCAGTGAGCGAGATGGAGGAACAGAGAGCTATGCAATACTGCAAATTCTTCCCACTTTTGCTCTAGCCCCCCTTGCTGCTGGCAGGCCCAGATAGAGATAGAGGTGGTGAAAAGAGTTAAATATTTGGGAATTTGGGTGACCCCCAAAAATATTGATTTATTTCAAAATAATTATATACCAATGTGGAATGGAATTAAAAGAGATCTAGAGGTGTGGGGAAGGATGAAACTATCTTTTTGGGGAAGAATTTCAACGATAAAGATGAGTGTTTTGCCGAAAATGTTATTTTTATTTCAGACAATCCCGGTAATCAAAGGGGCAATGATATTTAAGGAATGGCAAAAAACAATTTCAAGGTATATATGGCAGGGTAAGAAGCCAAGAATACAATTTAAATTGTTAACGGATGTGAAAGAAAGAGGAGGCTTCGCCCTGCCGGACCTGAAATTATACTAGGAAGCATCTTGCCTCTGTTGGCTGAAGGAGTGGATGAAATTAGAGAATAAGGAATTGTTGGACTTGGAAGGATTCGATAATAGATTTGGCTGGCACGCTTATTTATGGTATGATAAGAAAAAAGTACATAAAGGTTTCGAAAACCACATCATTCGAAGATCTCTTTTGGAAGTCTGGGATAGGTATAAAAACCTATTAGAATCAAAAATACCGCATTGGTTATCTCCATTAGAAGTGATGAATGTGAAAAAAATCAATATGAGAGGGGGGTGGATAACATATGGGGACATGATTATTAAAGAAGAAGGAAAATGGAAGCTAAAGCCATATGAGGAAGTTAAAGAACATGTAAATGATTGGTTGCATTACTATCAGATTAATGAAATGTTTAAAATGGAAATAAAATAGAAATAAAGGAGAGAGGTTTTTCAGAAAAAGAATCAAAGTTTCAAAGTGAGATATTGAGTAATGATTTTAAAAATTTGTCTAAAATGTATAAAATGTTGCTAGAATGGTATATGAAAGATGAAGAGGTAAAATCAGTTATGATTCATTGGGCCAGAGATTTTGGGTATAATATACAATTAGATGAGTGGAATAAATGGATAAAATTTACAGCTTGTACTGCATTAAAAGAGAATATGATGAAGATAGTCTACAGATGGTATATTACTCCAGTAAAATTAGCAAAAATGTATAAAGTATGTAATAAATGTTGGAAATGTAAAGAAAAAGAGGGAACATTTTATCATATGTGGTGGGAATGTAAAAAGGTGAGAGCCTTCTGGGAAGTGATATATAATGAACTGAAAAAAAAATGTTGAAATATACATTTGTTAAAAAACCAGAAGCTTTTTTTGTTAGGAATGGTTGGAAATGAAATAAATAGGAAGGATCATAAATTATTTTTATATGCAGTAACAGCGGCAAGGATACTACTGGCCCAAAAATGGAAGCAGGAAGAATTACCATCAATAGAAGAATGGAGAATGAAACTGATGGACTACACATAATTAGACAAATTAACAGGAAAGGTTCGAAACCGACAAGATCACAAGTTTACCGAGGATTGGAGTAAATTTGTAGACTATATGAAAAGCATATGTGATGTACAAATAACGTTTGTGGGTTTACAGGAAGCTTTGTGAAGAAATAAGTATTAGAAACGTTGTAAAAAAGGGAACAAGGGAATAGATTTATTTAAAATAAAAGGCAATGTTAAATTTAGAATTGCAGATAGAAGATTAGAAAACGGAAGATTTGCGGATCTGCTGAAGGAAGTAAAAAATATGTATCTGTGACAATATTGAAAATGTATGTTTAAAATTTTATATTGGAAATTGAATAAAAATAATTTTAAAAAAGAAAGAAAGGTCGAGGGAATGAGGAAAGCTCAGTGAGCAGAAATGAAATGAGAGCCAATGATGCTGGTACAGTATTGGAATAATATGCTCTATGCACCACACATGGGTCTAGAGCTTCACTGTTATTCTGGACCAGTTGTCATTTCCAATCATTTCTCAAAAGCAGCCTCATATACAGCATGTTACAGTAATCTAACATGGAAATTAAACAAGCATGAAAGACCAGATCCTTTCTGCCCAGGAGAGAGAACAACTAACTCATCAGTCTCCACTCATAAGAACATTCCTGGCCAGCAGTATGATCTGGGAATCGAGAAACAGTGCAGAATCCAAGAGCATCCTCAAATCTGTAAACCGAATCCCTCAGGTACAGCACAACTTCATTCAGAAGAAGTTGAAAACAAGCCCCACCCCCGGCATCAGCACCTCCATTTTAAGCATCAGTTTCTTCAAAGAAACTTTAAAGCCCTAAATGGCCTCGGTCCAGTATACCTGAAGGAGCGTCTCCACCTCCATCATTCTGCCCGGACACTGAGGTCCAGTTCCGAGGGCCTTCTGGCGGTTCCCTCTCTGTGAGAAGTGAGGTTACAGGGAACCAGGCAGACGGCCTTCTTGGTAGTGGCGCCTGCCCTGTGGAACGCCCTCCCACCAGATGCCAAAGATATAAACAACTACCTGACATTTAGAAGACATCTAAATGCCCTGTTTAGGGAAGTTTTTAATGTGTGACATTTTAATGTATTTTTATTTTTTGTTGGAAGCCACACAGAGTGGCTGGGGAAACCCAGCCAGATGGGTGGGTACAAATAAATTATTATTATTATTATTATTATTATTATTATTATTATTCAGCTTCCGTCACTATTGCCAGATGCCAGTTCACAAACTCAGCTGCCCAAGCAGGATCAGTTGAAAAGGAGGAAAAAGCTAAGTGTTGCCACCATGCTGTGTGTATATCTGGATGCTACCTAATCACAACTGATGGTCCTTCAAGGTAGGTTCATGCGTTGATTATCAGCGTATTGCTGTCATCAGCACAACCATGAAAACCTCAGCCAATGCCTTTGTGTAGCTTTTAAAATATATATTTATTTTATTTTTCAATTTCTCATTTTACAAATATTTTAACAAAAATAAATTTACATAAGCAATTTAAAACTCCAAATCTTAATATTGACCCCCTTCCCTCCCATTTCTGCAGTTACTTATATTATATCTTTAACTGCTGCATATCAAATTCAAATCTATTTACTGGTTATCCTTTGTATTCTATTTAGGTTATTCTCACTGCACTTTTTTATGTCAATCCTGCTAATGATTTAAGCTGTGTGTATCTGAAGAAGTGTGCATGCACATGAAAGCCCATACCAATAACAAACTTACGGTAGCTGGTCTCTAAGGTGCTACTGGAAGGAATGATTTAAGCTGTTTACAATAATTCTTCAAATAGTCTATAATTTTTTCCCATTCTATGTTAAAATATCTCCTATTGATAACAAGTTTCCTATTGAAAACTTCTGATAAGTTTTTGTTGCCAATCTTCCTTTGTTGGAACTGTTTCTTCTTTCCATCACTAGGCATATATCATTTGAGCAACCATGGTAGCAAAAATACCAAATAGTTTTTTTCTGACCTTTGGGAACCTCTGGACCAATTATTCCTAAGAGAAAAGATTCTGGTTTTTTAATAAAAGTTATTTTCAACATCTTCTTCAACTCATTGTAAATCATTTGCCAGAATGCTTTTGCCACCTTACATGACTACCACATATGAAAAAGGTACTCACTTTCTCATTACACTTCCAACAAGTATCCAATTCTGACTTACACATTTTTGCTAGTTTACTGGGTGTCAGATACCATCTATACATCATTTTTATATAGTTTTCTTTTATCACATAACATGCTGTAAATTTCAAATCTACATTCCATCATCGTTCCCACACTGTCATTTCAATACTATCTTCTATATCCATTGCCCAGTGTATCGATGATATTTTGCTTGTTCCTCTTTTGCTTGCCATTCCTTTATGTAGCTTTTACATGGAACTTGCAGAAGACTTTGCTTACTCGCCATGGGATAAGGAGCAACCACAGAAGACACTAAAGGACACAAGGCGACCAAAGTTAAGACTCACAGATTGCAGCGCAATAGAGCAAAGCATATTCTTAACTGTTCCACTGAAATCCAGGCGCCTTAAATAGTCTTTGCCTTTGACAGAATTATGCCCTATGCATTTAGCTTTTTGTAAAAGAAAAAAAAGAATATCCCCAAATATAAGGATCATAAAGGGTCTGCACATTTACTAGCTGGGCTAGCTTACCTTATTTTGTAGTAAGCAGAGTAATACACATTGCCATCTCAAGTGTGTGTGAGAGAGGGGGGAGGAGAGAGAGCACCATTAAGTCCAAAATGACTTAACTGTTCTACTGGGGTGGAGGCTAAATTGCACCTGCCACTGCCATGAAGAAGAAGAAGAAGAGTTTGGATTTGATATCCCGCCTTTCACTCCCTTTAAGGAGTCTCAAAGCGGCTAACATTCTCCTTTCCCTTCCTCCCCCACAACAAACACTCTGTGAGGTGAGTGGGGCTGAGAGACTTCAAAGAAGTATGACTGGCCCAAGGTCACCCAGCAGCTGCATGTGGAGGAGCGGAGACGCGAACCCGGTTCCCCAGATTACGAGACTACCGCTCTTAACCACTACACATGACCCTGGAGTCAGATTCCCCTTCTTCTGCCAAGGTTGAGAACTTGGAGCAAATGGGGACCAGCATGTAGAGTAAGTGCCAGAAGCACTTCCACAAGATGAGCTGATGGTGCCAGTCCTCTCTGGCCCAAAGATGCCGCATGGCTGTCTTTGGATTTGGAGGACTCCACTGCAGGAACTCCAGCAAGAGCAGAGCCCTCTTCCACTCTGTTTCATTGGAGCAGAAGACTACTCTTGAACGGAAGAGGCACTTTACAGTGAATACAGGGTTGGCAGTGGGGATGCAGCTGCTGCTATTATGTAGGGCTCTGTTTCAGTTGGTGAGTTGTTGACACAACAGCAGAGCTGTACTCTCTGTTTGTATTCGGCCTGAATCCTGCCCAAGGCCTTATCATAGAATACAGCAATGACAATTTCAAAAGGCAGTTTGAAGTATCTTCAAATTTGCATGAGTGTCCTGCCCACGGGAGTTTAAGGGGCTGGGCCAAAGTATGTAGAGAAGGAATCTATATCTATATTCTTTATTGAAAAATAAATATATTTTTGTACCCAGTATAAAACTTTAAGGCTCTTCCTTCTGCTGTTGAAATTTTATTTTGCTGAATCATATCCTTTACTACTAAGTCCTATTGATTTCAAAGTATCCATATGAGGTACTTAAGACACCCTTAAAATGCCCCCATTTCATGAAAGTGGGATTATTGAAGTACATCTGTAGCTGTCTCCAGCTGAAGTCAGTGGGTCTTAATAATGTTTGGCTTTAGTTCAATTGTTCTCAAGTGGATAATTATATTTAAAAATCAAGTACGTTAGGGGTACTTTTTATGTGACATTTTTCCAATATTGAGATTGTCCTTGAATAGATAAAAGTGTGTATGAAGTACAGTGTAAGAGTTTATCTTCATAGAATTGTAGAGTTGGAAGGAACCACGAGGGTCATCTAGTCCAACCCTCTGCAATGCAGGAAACGCAACTAAAGCATTCAGGAAGATGGCCAACCTCTGCTTAAAAGCCTTCAATGAAAGAGTCCACCACCTCCCAAGGAAGACTGTTCCTGATGTTTCATCATAATCGCCTTTCTTATATCTTGAATTCATTGGTTTGGGTCCTACCCTCTGGAACAGGAGAAAATAAGCTTGTTCCATCTTCCATGTGACAGCCCTTTGGATATTTGAAGAAGGCTATCATATCTCCTCTCAGTCTAGATTTGGCCCACTTCTCCAACCTGCTATCGTCATCTTGAATCCCAATCCTGTCTTTCAGTTCAGTGTCACCTGCAAATTGGTTGAGCAGCCCCTCAATACCTTCATCCAAGTCGTTTATAAAGATGTTGAACAGCAACAGATCCAGGACAGAACCTTGTGACTGTTGGAGCTTCCGTATGACCGAGCTGTAATGGCTACTCCTCCAGCCCTATCTTCGGAACCCATCCAGGCTCTCCTCCGACAGTGATTAACGAGCTAAGCCTTTGAATGAGACTTCAGGCACACTCTCCATACACGCAGGGTACTCGGACAGCAGCAGAAGGAGCCAGAAATATCTGCTACATTGCTACTTTATTTCTAACTACGTAAGACAGAAAAGAATATGCATCTGCTCTCTGTGAGAGACAGAAAACAACTGGACAAAGAAACAGGAAACCAGTAACATCAACATCCGTCTCCTGTCTCCCGTGAGACTTCCAACAGTCTGGAATGTCAATAGAGTCTTGTGACTCCAAGAACTGCACAGTGGCATAACAGAAACCTAACAGTGACACCCCACTTGTCACTTTTCCCAGGATGATGAGGAAGCATTAGAGAGCTCTCTTTGAGTTTGGTCAGTCAACCAGCTACAAATCCACCTAACAGTTACCTCGTCCAGCCCAAATTTTACCAGCTTCTCTGCAATAATATCATGGTGGGCTTTGGCTAATGCCGTACTGAAAATAAATATACACTACATTCACAGCATTCCCCTGATCCACCAAGCTTGTAACCCTATTAAAAGAAAAAAAAAGATTTGTGTGGCATAACTTGTTTTTGAGAAAACCATGCTGGGTCTTAGTAATCACAGCATCCTTTTCTAAGTGTTCACTGACCTACTGTTGAATTATCTGTTCTAGGACCTTTCCTTGAATTGATGTCAAGCTGAATGGTTGGTTGGATCTTCTCCCCACCCCCACCCCACCCCACCCCCTTTTAAAGATGGGGATAACATTTGCCCACCTGCAGTCTTCAGGGACTGTTCTCCAAGAATTCTCAATTATTATAGACAGAGGCCCTGAGATTGCATCCACAAGCTCCTTCAGTACCCTTGGGTGCAACTCATCAGGCCCTGGAGATTTGATTCATTTTAAGTAGCCAGGTGTTCTCTTACTAACTCTTTTCCTATCTTGGGCTGCAACTCCCTCCTTGCAATGTTTATTCAGTTATCACCAGGTTGGGCATCACTTTCCTTTTGGGTGAAGACCGAGGCAAAATAGGTATTGAGTAGTTCCACCTTTTCTCTATCACCCAATAGCATTTCCCTGTCTTCTCCATGCAGAGGACCTGCCACTTGCTTGTTCCTCCTCTTGCTTTGAACATAGCAGAAGAAAACTTTTTTTGATGATTTTTAACCTTTCTTTTAGTGGACTTCCGGTTTGGATCGCAAGCAGGAGGGAGCGCGGAGAAGTCCCAGAAGGGCTTCTCCGAGCTACACGGGGGCTTGGGGGCAACGCAAAGGCACTGCGACCCCCAAAATCTCAAGGGGGGTTCCCTTGAGGGATAAGCTATCCAGCAACGTTGGAGTGGTTCCGACGTTTTTTCGGGTTTTTTTTAAAGGACCCGGGAGTGACGGGACTGAGAAACACGAATGGTAAACTCTGCGGACCCCGTGTTGCGATGCCTCTAGCTTCCACTGGAAAAGCGACAAACCTCCGTAACTTTAAGAACAGAACCCTTAGTGTTTTTGGAACAATTCTTGGCTAATTTTCTGGATTATACACTAAGTGAGCTCTGGATGTAAAAGGATTTAAATGAGGAGCCCGACCTGTTTTTCGGAGTTAATATGGTGCAGGATACAAAGTCGTAAGAGTGAAGAAAGGAAGTGACCATTCACCCACTGTAGAAACAGAAAAATGAAAGTCCTCAGCAGCTATTAAGTGAGGCAAAGGAAACTAAATAAAATAAAAGTAACGGAAAGGACCTTTAGAAACTTTGTATTTCTTTTTTTGGGGAGAACACTAAAGAATAAAAGAAAGAGTTGAACAGAATGGTTACAAAGAGAGAAATATGCTGAAGCCTGAAACTTTAATACGGATTTACAAAGGAAAATGAGGGGGAGAAGAGGTAAAATGGAACAAAACACAAAGGTTTTAAAATAATAACCCCCACTCATTACTCCCCCTGTTTCAAATTCTGAACTTTCTATATTACAGTTTGGGCAATTGAATAAGCAAATGCTTTAGGAAAAAATCTTCTTTTTTCTCTTCTTCAAATCTCAATTTTGGACTCTAACCTCTCCCATTTTAAGAACTTGGTTTTTTGATTTCTTCTCTACTTTTTTTCTAAGCTGTTTGAGAGTTCACATGAATTGAGCTTATAGGGTTTCATACATATTTTTATTAGGACATTTATCTTCTCTCTTTTGAGCGGTTGGATTAAATTTTGACTCTCAAAGGCCTGGAATTTTCTGGAACTGAATTATATATGAACTGAGTCATAGAGGGTGTGCTTAAGATTACTGGGGTATATACCCTTCTTTATCGGAGGGACTAGATTTAATTTTGGACCCCTGGATTTCTTATCAATACAACCCTATATTGGATTAAGCCAGCAAGTGGCTGAAAAACTTAGAATTTAGAACTGAAAATAAACAATTAAAGCTAAGACTCTCCCCTTCTCTCTTTCCTTTTTCGGAAGCCTAAATTGTTTGGAAACCATCAGATTGCACATCAGAGACCGTGATTAGAGACCGTGCTCATTTTTCATTATTATCTTCATCGGCATTATCTCTCATGGATTATTTTGGATTATTTTGGGGGTTTGGAGATTGCTGCCTGTTTCTGGACATAGAAGGGATTCTACTCAGATAGATCTGTAACTACTGTCTACCCTCCCTTGAGCTGGATTAAGCTAACCAAGTGGCTGAAGATCGAACAAAAGAAAGAATAGAGTACCCTTATTTAAAACAAAAGTAGGATACACACTAAACCCATGATTTCTTGAATGGCTATTTCATATAAAGGCTCTACTGCAAGATTAACACTTCATTAACGGCCTTATTATAAGGCCTTTATTTTTACATGACTAACAAACTCTTAACAAAATCATTATTGAATTAATTCAAACTAACCTGTGTTAAATGTGAATTTATTTCGGAGTTTATTTACATTTAGAGTGTGCAGACTGTAAGTGCATTAATTGGGAACTTGATTTGGGAAAGTAATTGGTATCTGGGATTTTAGATTTCGATTGGGAAAACTTACAAATATAAACAATACTTTAGTGTATCAGTAGGAACCTGAGAATAATCCGATTTGTTAAACTTATTGGACCATTCCATATCTTTATTTTTGATACCAATTGGTGAAAAATTTGGAATTAGACTGCTCAAGAAGAAGCTGTTGAATTTATTGTTTGATAATTAATTAAATCTGATCAAGATTGTGTGCCCCCTAGGGGAGAGAATAAATATTACAAGAGACTTAAGGGGGGGGAATGGAGAAGGAGAAAATGTCTGGAAAAAACGGAAAAAAGATAGGAGGAACACCATCAGATAGGAAAGCATCCCGACAAGAAGAAATTAAGGATTTAGATATTTTATGGCTAAAAATAAAGGAGGAATTCAAACAGAGTGAAATTCATATGGAAAAAAAGCTAGGAGAGATGCACGAGTTGATAGACAAGAAAATAGAGGGAGCAGTAGGGGAATTGTCAAGTAAAATTAAAGACTTAACAGTTCGATCAAAGATTATGGAAGAATCAAATAAAAAAATACAAAAAGAAATGAAAGAACAAAGGAAGGAGACAGATAGGATAAAAGAGGAACTAGGAGAACTGAATAGAAATCAAGATCAAGTTTTGGATAATTTAGCGATGATAGAAATGAAACAGAAACAGTTAAATTTAAAGTTTAGAGGAGTGAGAGAAGAAACAAATGAGAATATCAAAGAAGAAATGACCAAAGAACTAGCGAAATGGTTAGAATTGAAAGAAGAAGAAGTTGCATACACTATAGAAAACGCTTTTAGAATAAAAATAAGGTCCAAACAAGTAAAATCAAAAAAGGTCCCAGGAGACTGTTTAGTCATATTCAACTCGATAGAGATGAAAAATACAATATTAAGAGTAAGTTACCAAAAGAAATTAATACTTGAAGGAAGACCAATTATCATCTTTAAAGAAATACCAACCAGACTCCTACGCAAAAGAGAAGGATACAAACAGTTAGTAAGTGTTCTAAAAAAGAACGGCATACAACACAGATGGGAGTTCCCGGAAGGGATCTCCTTTTTTTATAAAGATAAAAGATTTAAGATCACTGAGATCCAAGAAGTGAACAAATTTCTACGTAGATATGAGAAAGATCTCGGAAAAGTAGAGGAGAGATATGGAGAAAGAAACGGAGACCTAGAGGAGAGAAGAAGAAGAGAGAAAGGAAAAGAACAGGAGGATAAAGGAAAGAGAGAAGAAGTAGAGGAAGAAGAAGAGGAAGAGGGAGTAGCGGAAGAAGAGGAAGAAGAAGAGGAGGAGGATACAGAAAACAAAACCACTCAAATTTAAAGTATTAGTTGTTTGTAGATTGGAGAGTAAATATAACAATGAATTTGAAAATTTTGTCATGGAATGTGAACGGTGTGAATGAAAAAACCAAAAGGAATAAAATTGTGTATGCCCTGAAAAGAAAGAATCTTGATTTAATTTGTATACAGGAGACACACGTGACCAAAAAGCACAAACATATTTTGATAAACAAAAAACTTGGGGTTGAGTTTATAAATTCTATTGCGGGGGAAAAAAGAGGGGTAGCGATATACGCCAAAGAAAAATGGGAACCCAAATTGATTTGTAAGGATGATGAAAGTAGGATTTTGGGGGGTACAAATTAATTTCCAGGGTGAAAAATTTAACGTGATAAACATATAAGCCCTGAACCTGAATAAATTGGAATTCTTTAAGAAACTGGAACAAATATTACTAGAGCTAGAGTGTAACAGGACGATATTATTGGTAGATTTCAATGGAGTGCCGGCACCAGAAATTGACAGGCAAACAGAAAAGAAAAAACGTAACCAAGGGAAACTGCCAAGATCCTTTAATAACTTGGAGGAAAATCTGAATTTGGTAGACATCTGAAGACACAAACACCCAACAGAGAAGCAATTCACCTTTTTTTCAGAACTACATAAGAGCTGGGGCAGAATTGATCAAATCTGGGTCTCAAGAGAACTTACATTAAGAACTCTAAAATGTGAAATCCAACCGAGAACCCTCTTGGATCACAATTCGATAATGTTGGAAATAAAAGGAGCATCACAGAGCGGATTCAGATGGAGAATGAACGAATATTTATTAGAGAATGAAGAAGTTATTGAGAAGGCCAAAGCCACTTTAAAAGATTATCTCAGTTTGAATCTTAATAAGGAAACAAATATAGATGTAGTCTGGGATGCTAGTAAAGCGGTCCTAAGAGGCTTTTTTATTCAACAAAACAGCTATAAGAGGAAAGTAAGAGAACAAAAGAAAGAGGAAATTCTCAGTCAGTTAAGGGAATGTGAGAAAAAATTAATAGCAAATCCGAAAGACAAACAAAATATACAAATAACAAAAATACTACAAACACAGTATTCAATGCTAACAAGTCAAGAAATTGAATGGAAAATTAAGTTAATGAAACAGAAATATTTCAAATCAGCTAACAAAACAGGTAAATTACTAGCTTGGCAATTGCGAAGAAGGCAAAAACAAAATGTGATAAATAAGATAAAAATGGAAGAGCAACTAATAGAAGACCCAAAAGAAATACAGGAAAATTTCCTCAAATTTTATGAGAAATTGTACAAAAAGGAAGAGGAAGAAATAATCCGAATAGAAAAATACTTAGAAGACTGTAGCGGAAAGACTATAACAGAGGGAGAAAGAGCCCAATTAAATAAACCCATAAAAGTAGAAGAGGTCCAAGATGCGATAAGAAAGATGAAATTAGGGAAAGCCCCAGGACCGGATGGACTGTCAGCTAAATATTATAAAGTATTAGAAAATCAATTAACCCCAGTGTTATGTGACATCATGAATAATATACTGAGAGGAGGAAAGGTACCAGAGACATGGAAAGAGGCCCACGTCACGATGATCCCTAAACCCGATACGGACAAACTTAATATTAAAAACTGCAGGCCCATATCATTATTAAATAATGATTACAAAATCTTCACAGAAGTAATGGCAAGTAGACTCAAGAGATGTCTAGTAAATCTTATTCATAAGGATCAAGCAGGATTCCTTCCAAATAGGTTACTCAAAGACAATGTAAGGCATACCATAAATATCACTGAATACTTGGAGTGCAAGAATGAAGTACCTGCGGCGCTAATTTTCATCGATGCGGAGAAGGCATTCGACAATGTTTCATGGTCGTTCCTACTAAAAAGCATGGAGAAAGCAGGGCTAGAGGGTGAATTTATGGAAGGAATAAAAGCAATTTATTCGAATCAATCTGCCAAATTGGTCATAAACAACAATTTAACAAATTCATTTAAAATTGAAAAAGGAACAAGACCAGGTTGCCCTCTATCCCCGCTTTTATTCATTATGGTATTAGAGGTAATTACGAACAAAATAAGAGCAACACCAGAAATTTGAGGGATCAAAGTAGGAACGAAAGAACACAAACTAAAAGCGTACGCAGACGATTTGATGCTATCCCTAGAAGAGCCGCAAAAAAGTGTCAGTAAGGCCCTGGAAATACTAGAATATGGCAAACTATCCGGTTTTAAATTGAATAAATCAAAGACAAAAATGCTGACTAAAAATCTGGGAAAAGATGAAAGAGAAAAATTAGAGATACAGAATGGAATCAAGGTGGCCAAAAAAAATAAAATATCTGGGAATATGGCTAACTACAAAAAATATAAATTTAATTCAAGATAATTATTTGACAACATGGAAGGAAATTAAAAAAGATCTAGATACGTGGAACAGGGTGAAACTTGCGTGGTCGGGTAGGATGGCGGCAATAAAAATGAACATACTCCCAAGAATGTTATTCTTGTTCCAAAACATCCCTGTGATTAGAGGTTCCACAATGTTTAAGGATTGGCAGAAAACTCTTTTGAAATTTATATGGCAAGGGAAAAGACCGAGAATTAGATTTAAATTACTTACAGATCGAAAAGAAAGAGTGGGATTCTCGGTGCCAAATCTGAAATTATACTTCGAGGCCTCCTGCCTTTGCTGGATCAAAGATTGGATCAATTTGGAAAATACTGATCTGTTAGACCTAGAGGGTTTCAACAATAGGTTCGGTTGGCATGCCTACTTGTGGCTAAATAAAGAAAAGGTACATAAAGGGTTTTCAAGTCATATTATTAGGGGGCCACTATATGAAGTTTGGGAGAAAAACAAAAAACTTTTAGAATGGAAGACACCCTGGTGGTTATCACCAATTGACATTCTAACAACCAAAAAAGCAAATATGGATGGAGAAAGATTGACCTACGAAGACCTACTGATAAGATCAGAAAGTGGCTGGAAATTGAGAACATATGAAGAGTTGAAAGATAAATTAACAGGCTGGCTGCAGTATCATCAAATAAACGCAGTATGGATGGAAGACAAAAAAGTAGGGATAAGTGAGGGGGAAAATCCAAATTTCAGATAGAAATAATTGAAGGCAAAACCAAGTTATTATCCAAAATGTATGATATATTATTGGAATGGGATACTAAAGATGAAGAAATAAAGGAGGTTATGACAAAATGGACAATGGACTTGGGATACAATATAGAATATGAAAAGTGGTCGAAATTATGGAGTTGTGGGATGAAATTTATGGCATGCGTCATACTTAGAGAAAATTTAGAAAAGATGATGTATAGGTGGTACATCACACCAGCAAAATTAGGAAAAATGTACAAAACAGGAAATAAGGCCTGCTGGAAGTGTAAAATCAAAGAAGGTAATTTCTACCATATGTGGTGGACCTGTGAGGAAATGAAGAAATTTTGGGACCTGATTTATAACGAGTTAAAAAAAATACTTAAATATACCTTCCCTAAAAGACCAGAGGCCTTCCTACTAGGAATAATTGGGGATGAAATTTAAAAAAGGATAAAACACTATTCCAATATTCGACAGTAGCGGCTAGAATATTAATTGCACAGAATTGGAAAAGCTCAAATACCCCAACGGTCAGAGATTGGCAAACAAAATTATTTGAATATGCTGAACTAGCAAAAATGATGCAAAAAATTAGAAACCAAAAAAATACAAAATTTATTAGTGATTGGAATAAATTTATGGTATATATTGAAGGAAATTACAAAAACTTAAAAACTACTGCAGGTCTGATATAAATCTTATGATGCACAAACCATTAACAACTCTTAGCTGTAGGAAAAAGAAAGAATTTGTATTAAGAAGCCCGAAATCGGGAGGGAAGGAGGTCAATAGGTGTGTAGAGGAAAGATCTAAATATTTAAAGATATAAAGATTCAAGGAATAAGACAAGGAACTGTAATGGAAATTGACGTTATTTTTGTGTTATGTATGGATATTTTTTCTTTTTTTTTTCTTTTTTCTGTAACTGTTGTTTTGTTTTTCCTTTTGGTTATTTAAGTGAAATTCAATAAAAAGAAATAATAATAAAAAAACCTTTCTTTTAACCTCCACACACTGCTCCCTCTGTCCCCCTCAGTACGGAGTCACCTTCCATCACCACATGCCTCTTCCTCCTCTGTGGAGTGGCAGGATTCATTATGTACACTACTTTCCACAGCCACTTTGGTGTGTTCTGGGATCTGCAATTGCTGTCCTTGCTCCTCCAGCCCAGAATCAGGTGTCCAACCTCTGTACTCACAGCAAAATACATTCTCATGTCACAAATCATATGTGACAATGTGTATTAACTTTTTCTCACGAGGAGATTGTTTACAGTGCACAAAAACATTATGTAAGAGCTGACCATTTACAGGGCAACCAAAAGATAAAAAACATAAGAAGAGCTCTGATGGATCAGACCAAAGATCCACCCGCCTCAAAATCTGTTTCTGCGGACAGCAGCTCAAATTAACCCATGCTCAGAAATGCTTTGCTCTTGCTCTTTTGCTTTCCACCTCTCCACTAAAAAATAATTCTGTGTATTAATAGAGGCATCCTCCTGATTTGTGATAGAGAGGTTCTGATCCTCAACCTCAATTCAGATTAAACACCATTCTTAGCACATCAGGAAGTTCCACCTCCCATTCTGCAAGCCATGACTGCAGATCATCTCTGAAAGCCACATTTCTCCTTTCTGCTGATCTTTCAGGTTGCATTGCTGTTATCATTCATGCCACGCCAAGCATTAAAATTATGCACTTTTCCTACCTAAGGAAGTAATAGTGTGTCAACCTCAGCAGCAGACATGACACGTTTGAGCACATGAATCAAAAGGGAATGTGTTTCTTCATGCCATGATGAATGCAACTGTACATAAGCATTAATTTGTCGGCTCCAAGTCTTAGCCCTGCTCCCGTTTCCTTTCTTATTGTATTTGTTGAGATTCAATTGTAAGCTCTTCAAGGCACCAATCTGTCTCTTTCTATGTTTGTTAGCGGCTATGTACACCTATGGCGCTCGGCAATGAGTAATTTTCTCTCTGCCTCTGAGTAAAGAGAGGTTTAACAGAAAAGCAATGTAAACTGAAAGAGACTGGCTAAAGGGCTGCAAACAGTTCAAACTGTGTCAGGCACTGTGTTAGAAACATGCCACCGATGTCAGTGTGTTGTAACACAACTTGCAAACGGTCTTACAACCAGACAAGGATCTCCCACTACTGCATTCCCAAATGACTGGCAGGAAGCAACTCACATATCTCAGCCCACTTAAGTAGCGCTTCCTAAATTATGCAACTTTTCATTAATCAAGTCCAAGCTGCAATTCAGCAGCATAGGTGTGGACAATCACACCATGGCAAAGAGTGCTTTTTTAATGTGTCCATTAAACCAGCATGCATGTCTTCACTTTAGACTTCTACCTTGTCTCATCCCAGGACCTTAGGGAAGATGTCAACACAAAATTTCAACGGGCAGCCTGAGAAGGAGGAGGAGGAACAATAGTAGTCAACAAGTCACCCAGGCTTCTCAGTAAGTAGAAGTTTGAGAGGATAGTATTCTGTTTATTTGTATTATTCTGATAAGGAGGGAGAAGACAAGAAAATGCTGAACCTGCATCATGCCCATCCTGGGCATTTCTTTTTGAGTTTGCTGGGGGAGGGGTTAGAAAGAGACAGAGAGAGAGAATGATGGGTTACTGGGTAGAACATTAATTTGGAAGAGTAAATTTTAAAATTACCTCATTTATAGAGGTGATTTGGGGAGGGGTCATTTGAAGGAGGACTGAAATCGATCTGAAGCAAGATTGCAAAATTGCAAAATTTGAAGCAAACTGCTTGGCTGGGGTAGGATCAAATTACTTGAAGAATGTGTTTATTTGGGGTGATTTGGGTCAAACCTCAGCTTGTGTTCAGTGAAATCAAACTATAGTAACTATTTCTAAATGTGTGCCTCTACCTATAAATTATTGCATGTAGCTGCATGATGCTGTAAAATCAATGTGGTGCAGTGGTTAGAGTGCTGGGCTGGGACTGGGAAGATTCCCCTTCAGCTGTGAATGTCACTGGGTGACCTGGGAATAGCCAGTATCTCTCAGCCTAACCAACAAGGTTGTTGTGGGGAGAAAATGGGAAGAGGATAATCTTGTAGCAGCTTTAAGCTCACAGTAGGAAAGATAGGGTTGCCATATGTCCTCTTTTTACAGCACACGTCCTCTTTTTCATGGGAATGTAAAATGAGAGTCATCAGAGCGATCCATAGTTAAAAGCAGAAGTCGGCACTTCAAGATATGGAAATCCTAAAAATAAATATTTTCTGGACTCTACTGCATTAGGTGCAAGTAGGGGGAAGAAGATGTCTGAATGCTTCTTAATCTTAAAAAACAAATTAACCTTTTTAGAATCATAGAATCATAGAGTTGGAAGAGACCACAAGGGCCATCGAGTCCAACCCCCTGCCAAGCAGGAAACACCATCAGAGCACTCCTGACATATGGCTGTCAAGCCTCTGCTTAAAGACCTCCAAAGAAGGAGACTCCACCACACTCCTTGGCAGCAAATTCCACTGTCAAACAGCTCTTACTGTCAGGAAGTTCTTCCTAATGTTTAGGTGGAATCTTCTTTCTTGTAGTTTGGATCCATTGCTCCGTGTCCGCTTCTCTGGAGCAGCAGAAAACAACCTTTCTCCCTCCTCTATGTTCTTTTGAACATAGAAAGCCAGAGATACAGAGAGAGATGCTGAATTCTGAAGTGATGGTGGTTGATTTATGTGATCTTCATCCTTTGCATTTGAAGCAAAGTCCCCTATCAGACCATGATGTCCAGAGTCTAACATTATGCAGCTACTACCACTGTTCATTTTTATGTGAGGAGCAGGCTTCCAAATGGTGGAATTTTTGTTCTTTAGGAAGTGTTGCCTGTTGAATAGAGGCCTCTTCCACAACTGTTAAAGGCACAGGAGAAAAGATGGCAACCCTGCATGTTCCGTGCATTTTGTAAATATACAACCTGAGCCATCTTGCAGCACAACTGAAATATTTATGTACTTATTTTATTGGCTCTGCTCCTCTGTAGTCAGCAGTAGCTCGATTTGCAATGAAGGCTGCACTCCTCTGCTCCCTTTCTAGGTACACACAGAATCATGCAGACTCTTAAGCTGGAACTCACTTTCTCCTGCCTTAGTTCTCCATGTCAGGCTGCTGCTAAAGGCATAGGCATGGGACAAAGACATAGCATGGTGAATCTTAAGGCCATTATCCAATAGACACTGTCTGACTACTGCAGGGCTTATCTCCAGGTAAACTTGCATTGGAATGAGCTGCCTATGATAAAATAGCTATTCCTGAAGGTTACATTTTTCTGTCTTCTCTCTAGGGATGATGTATTGTCACAACACGTAAAGATTAATTGTAACAGCCAGGTATGTATCTTTGCAAGGAAGGAGGATAGGGAGAAAACCAGAACAAGTTCACGCTGGCTCCTGTGGTACCGTAGTACCACCTTTCATGACCCCCATCTCTTGTGACCCCCTGGCTCAAGGCCTGCCATCCCCAATGGGCAAGGCTGCCACTGGTGAATGTTTCTTCTGACCTTGAAATCTGTGAATTTTTATTGCCTTCAGGCAGGGCTGACACAGCAGGGAATTACCTAAAAAAAACCCACAGAAGAATTCTCCTTAATCTGCTCTTAAACCCAAGTGAGACAGCGATGGGGGGGGGGGGGCAACAGCTTTCCCCAGGAGCAAAACAAATGCTAAAATATTCAAAAAGTGAAGGTTCAGGTTTGCCCTCAGGCAAAGCAAGCTGAGCCTCAAAGCACAACAGCCTAGCAAGAAAATAATGAAATGCAGACCAAAGTGACCTTCACATGTTGTGGAGAAAAAATGTGCCAGTTTCAAAATGGTCTTCTTCTTTTGGGTCATGGATTTGAGCTGGTAGTTAACAGAAAGTTCTGTGCCAAAAGTAGGCCAAATAAGTTCTTCTCTGCATTGGTGGATTTCAAGATGGCATTATTATTACAGCCAGTAGTATTCAGCATCATATTACCATTATGTCACCAATGGGCATAGTATTTAACAGATTAACAAATAATATGAGTCTCTGCCTGAAGAACATTCACTATCAAAAATAGAGTCTCTCCTAGTTAGAAGGATGCTGGTTGCATCTAAGGTTCCACCGAACCATATTGAGAGGGGCCCTTTGTAGAGCCTTTGTAGAGGGTGGCCTTTGTAGAGCACATTCACAGTGATTTGTGCTCATGATGCTATTTGGGCAGACATACACAATCCTCCTTTCCAGACTGTTTTCACCTGCAAAAGTTCACACTGGTTCAGTTCTAATCAGTGCCTATCCTGTAACTTCCTGCTGAAATTTTGTAACGTTTTAAACCACAAATGTTCTGATTTATTTTTTACCTGCTTTGTTTGCGCTGTAGCCTCTCAAGACATACCCAATGAGGTTGCACTGGAGAAGCCAACGAAAAAAAGACCTGGAGCTGACTATGGCTCAGATCATCAGCTTCTTATAGCAAAATTCAGGCTTAAACTGAAGAAAGTAGGACAAACACTGGGCCAGTAAGATACAATCTAAATCAAATCCCTTATGAATACACAGTGGAAGTGAGGAACAGTTTAAAGGATTTAGATTTGCTGGACAGAGTGCCTGAAGAACTATGGATGGGGGCTTGCAACATTATACAGGAGGCAGCAACTAAAACCATCCCAATGAAAAGGAAATGCAAGAAAGCAAAGTGGCTGTCCAACGAGGCCTTACAAATAGCGGGGGAGAGAAGGCAAGCAAAATGCGAGGAAGATAGTGAAAGATACAGGAAATTGAATGCAGATTTCCAAAAAATAGCAAGGAGTAACAAGAGGGCCTTCTTAAACGAGCAATGCAAAGAAATAGAGGAAAACAACAGAATGGGAAGAACCAGAGATCTGTTCAAGAAAATTGGAGATATGAAAGGAACATTTTGTGCAAAGATTACCATAATAAAGGACAAAAGTAGTAAGGACCTAACAGAAACAGAAGACTTCAAGAAGAGGTGGCAAGAATACACAGAGGAATTATACCAGAAAGATATGGATGGCTTGTACACCCCAGGTAATGTGGTTGCTGACCTTGAGCCAGACATCCTGGAGAGTGAAGTCAAATGGGTCTTAGAAAGCATTGCAAATAACAAGCCCAGTGGAAGTGATGGTATTCCAGCTGAACTATTTAAAATTTTAAAAGATGATGCTGTTAAGGTGCTACACTCAATATGCCAGAAAATTTGGAAAACTCAGCAGTGGCTAGAGGATTGGAGATCAGTCTACATCCCAATCCCAAAGAAGAGCAGTGCCAAAGAATGCTCCAACTACCGCACAATTGCACTCATTTCACACGCTAGCAAGGTTATGCTTAAAATTCTACAAGGTAGGCTCAAGCAGTATGTGAACCGAGAACTCCCAGAAGTGCAAGCTGGATTTAGAAGAGGCAGAGGAACCAGAGACCAAATTGCAAACATGCACTGGATTATGGAGAAAGCTAGAGAGTTCCAGAAAGACATCTGCTTCATTGACTATGCAAAAGCCTTTGACTGTGTCGACCACAGCAAACTATGGCAAGTTCTTAAAGAAATGGGAGTGTCTGATCACCTCATCTGTCTCCTGAGAAATCTCTATGTGGGACAAGAAGCTACAGCTAGAACTGGATATGGAACAACTGATTGGTTCAAAATTGGGAAAGGAGTACAACAAGGCTGTATACTGTCTCCCTGCTTATTTAACTTATATGGAAAATTCATCATGTGAAAGGCTGGGCTGGATGAATCCCAAGCCGGAATTAAGATTGCTGGAAGAAATATCAACAACCTCAGATATGCAGATGACACAACCTTGATGGCAGAAAGTGAGGAGGAATTAAAGAACCTTTTAATGAGGGTGAAAGAGGAGAGCGCAAAATATGGTCTGAAGCTCAACATCAAAAAAACGAAGATCATGGCCACTGGGCCCATCACCTCCTGGCAAATAAAAGGGGAAGAAATGGAGGCGGTGAAAGATTTTACTTTCTTGGGCTCCATGATCACTGCAGATGGTGACAGCAGTCACGAAATTAAAAGACGCCTGCTTCTTGGGAGAAAGGCGATGGCAAACCTAGACAGCATCTTAAAAAGCAGAGTCATCACCTTGCCAACAAAGGTCCGTATAGTAAAAGCTATGGTTTTCCCAGTAGTGATGTATGGAAGTGAGAGCTGGACCATAAAGAAGGCTGATCGCCGAAGAATTGATGCTTTTGAATTATGGTGTTGGAGGAGACTCTTGAGAGTCCCATGGACTGCAAGAAGATCAAACCTCTCCATTCTTAAGGAAATCATCCCTGAATGCTCACTGGAAGGACAGATCGTGAAGCTGAGACTCCAGTACTTTGGCCACCTCATGAGAAGAGAAGACTTCCTGGAAAGGACCCTGATGTTGGGAAAGATTGAGGGCACAAGGAGAAGGGGACGACAGAGGACGAGATGGTTGGACAGTGTTCTCGAAGCTACCAGCATGAGTTTGACTAAACTGTGGGAGGCAATGGAAGACAGAAGTGCCTGGCGTGCTCTGGTCCATGGGGTCACGAAGAGTCGGACACAACTAAACGACTAAACAACAACAACAACAACATGCATCAGATAGCAACTAATAAAGAAGAACAATGCACTATTACTGTGTCAAGAACACACTCAAAATAAAACGTGAGTCCAGACTGGCCCAGAAAAGCTCCCTCAGAGGTAGGCAGAGAGAGTGAGAGGGTGGCAGAGAAATGGCAAAGCGACTGGGTGTGGTTTCTCTCTCCTGGTCGCCTCTCTCCTATTATCCTTCAGGATGGAGAGAGGGGGAAGAACAGGGACAATTAGCTGCCAAAGGAGAAAATAAGCCTAGATAAACAACAGATGGAAAAAGGTGTGCCTGGCTTTTGTTTTCCTGCATTTCTTCCAGCTTTCTCTGCATGTCTTCGAGAGATCTTCTGGGAGGCTCAGAGGCTGCCTTGCCTGCAGCAGGTTTTCACCATAAAGCCGGACCCTGAGCCTATCCAGAAGTGACACTGAAGACAAGGTCTCACCTGCAGCTGACAGTTTGAGACTAAAGTCCTTGGTATCCTTGCAGGTAACGCAGTACCCGCTTGATACCGTGCCAGGCACTTACACTGGGCTTTGAAGCTCCCCTACTGAGCAGATTGGTAGCAAAAGCAATGTCCGGTCTGCTCCACTGGGACAGATACCACAGACTACCCAGAGCTGACTGAAAGAGCTCAGCATTCTCGAACTGAGCACGTTCTGCTTGCTGACTGTCTTTCACGTACCTCATCTCCATGGGTGTCCTAACCTCTGCACAATCATACATTCTGAACTTCTCAAGCAACTGCTCAATCTTGCCTTTCTGACTGAGCAAGAAGCTACCATCCTCAGTTCTAGCTATCTCCACGCCCAGGTAGATCGTTACTGCACCCAGGTTCTTGAGCTGAAACCGCTTCCCAAGCTCTGGCA
The DNA here is from genome assembly GCF_964106645.2 of Podarcis pityusensis. Classification (NCBI taxonomy): domain Eukaryota; kingdom Metazoa; phylum Chordata; class Lepidosauria; order Squamata; family Lacertidae; genus Podarcis; species Podarcis pityusensis. The sequence continues at coordinate 90,767,230 of NC_138031.1, read as the reverse complement.
CACTTCTGTACCTGTTTGTCCTTGCGGTGTAAATGATGTCATCAATGAAGATTAACACCATTTTCTGTGACTCTCCTGACCCATTAATGTACAGGCTGTCAGCAAGACTCTTCCTGAAACCTAGCTCCTCTAAAGCTTCATTCAGGCACAAGTTCCAATTTCTGGCCGACTGTTTCAAACCGTAAATCGACTTGTGAAGTCTCCATACAGTACCTTGCTCATTGCCCTCAAACCCTGGAGGAGGAAGCATGTACAGATCCTCCTGGAAGTCTTAGTTCAAGTAGGCTACATTCACATCAAAGTGATGCACCAGCAAACCTCTTTGTGCAGCAATGTCTAAGAGCATGCGCAGAGTTTCGCTTCTGGAGGTAGGAGCATATAACTCAGTATAATGCAGCCCCTTCTGCTGCGTGAACCCTCTGGCTACTAGCCTAGCCTTGTACTGTGGTTATCCAGTTGCTGTGGGTTTAAGACGATAAATCCAGCGGCTACTCACGGCCTGTTTGCCCACTGGCAATTCGTGAGGGAGAACACACCTAGAGACTCCATTGAGCTCATCTCCTTCTGCATTGCCTCATGCCATTTCCTCTTCCTGAGGCAGTTTCTGAACATAACAGAAGAATAACAGTGACCTCATTGTGGGAGTTTACTATAGATCCCCAAGCCAAACGGAGGACATAGATGATGCCTTCCTGGAACAGATGGCCAAGCATGCAAAAGGAAGGGAGATAGTAGTAATGGGGGACTTTAATTACCCGGATATTTGTTGGATGTCAAACTCAGCCAAGAGCATAAGGTCAAACAGATTCCTCACTGGCCTTGCAGACAACTTCATTGTCCAGAAAGTGGGAGAAGCAACAAGAGGAACAGCCATTTTAGATCTGGTCCTAACCAATGTTGATGACCTGGTTAGTGGGGTAGAAGTGGAAGGATCAGTAGGCGCGAGTGATCATGCTCTTCTGAAGTTTACTATACAGCGGAAAGGAGCAGCCAAGCATACTAGGACTCAATTTCTTGACTTTAAGAAAGCCGACTTCATCAAACTTAGGGAAGTGCTGGGTGAGATCCCATGGACAGTAATACTAAAAGGAAAGGGAGTTCATGACGGCTGGGAGTTTGTTAAGAGGGAGATAGTAAAAGCACAACTTCAGGCAATACCAATGAGACGGAAACATGGAAGGTGCCTAAAGAAGCCAGGGTGGCTATCTAAAGAACTTTTAACTGAGTTAAGATTAAAAAAGGATGTGTACAAAAAATGGAAAAGGGGGGAACCACCAAAGAGGAATTCAAACAAATAGCCAGCACGTGTAGACACAAAGTCAGAAAAGCTAAAGCACAGAATGAACTCAGGCTTGCTAGAGAGGTTAAAAGCAACAAAAAAGGCTTTTATGGATATGTTCGTAGCAAGAGGAAGAACAAAGAAACAGTGGGGTCACTCAGAGGAGAAGATGGTGAAATGCAAACAGGGGACACAGAAAGGGCTGAACTCCTCAATGCCTTCTTTGCCTCAATCTTCTCTGATAAAGAAAACAATGCCTGACCTGAAGAATTTGAAGCAAATGATTCAGCAAAGGAAACACAGCCCAGAATAACTAAGGAAATAGTACAAGAATACTGGCTAGTTTAGATGTATTCAAGTCTCCAGGGCCAGATGAACTGCATCCAAGAGTATTAAAAGAACTGGCAGATGTGATCTCAGAACCACTGGCAGTCATCTATGAGAATTCCTGGAGAACAGGCGAAGTCCCGGCAGACTGGAGGAGGGCAAATGTTGTCCCTATTTTCAAAAAGGGGAAAAGAGAGGACCCAAATAATTACCGCCCAGTCAGTCTGACATCAACACCAGGGAAGATTCTGGAGCAGATCATTAAGCAAACAGTCTGTGAGCACCTAGAAAGGAATGCTGTGATCACCAATAGTCAGCATGGATTTCTGAAAAATAAGTCATGTCAGACTAACCTGATCTCATTTTTTGACAGAATTACAAGCCTGGTAGATGAAGGGAACGCAGTGGATGTAGCCTACCTTGATTTCAGCAAGGCATTTGACAAGGTGCTCCATGATATTCTTGTAAAGAAGCTGGTAAAATGCGGTCTTGACTATGCTACCACTCAGTGGATTTGTAACTGGTTGACTGACCGAACCCAAAGGGTGCTCATCAATGGTTCCTCTTCATCCTGGAGAAGAGTGACTAGTGGGGTGCCACAGGGTTCTGTCTTGGGCCCGGTCTTATTCAACATCTTTATCAACGACTTGGATGATGGACTCAAGGGCATCCTGATCAAATTTGCAGATGACACCTAACTGGGAGGGGTGGCTAACACCCCAGAGGACAGGATCACACTTCAAAACGACCTTGACAGATTAGAGAACTGGGCCAAAACAAACAAGATGAATTTTAACAGGGAGAAATGTAAAGTATTGCACTTGGGCAAAAAAAAAAAATGAGAGGCACAAATACAAGATGGGGGACACCTGGCTTGAGAGCAGTACATGTGAAAAGGATCTAGGAGTCTTGGTTGACCACAAACTTGACATGAGCCAACATTGTGACGCGGCAGCTAAAAAAGCCAATGCAATTCTGGGCTGCATCAATAGGAGTATAGCATCTAGATCAAGGGAAGTAATAGTGCCACTGTATTCTGCTCTGGTCAGACCTCACCTGGAGTACTGTGTCCAGTTCTGGGCACCACAGTTCAAGAAGGACACTGACAAACTGGAACGTGTCCAGAGGAGGGCAACCAAAATGGTCAAAGGCCTGGAAACGATGCCTTATGAGGAACGGCTAAGGGAGCTGGGCATGTTTAGCCTGGAGAAGAGGAGGTTAAGGGGTGATATGATAGCCATGTTCAAATATATAAAAGGATGTCACATAGAGGAGGGAGAAAGGTTGTTTTCTGCTACTCCAGAGCAGCGGACACGGAGCAATGGATCCAAACTACAAGAAAGAAGATTCCACCTAAACATTAGGAAGAACTTCCTGACAGTAAGAGCAGTTCGACAGTGGAATTTGCTGCCAAGGAGTGTGGTGGAGTCTCCTTCTTTGGAGGTCTTTAAGCAGAGGCTTGACAACCATATGTCAGGAATGCTCTGATGGTGTTTCCTGCTTGGCAGGGGGTTGGACTCGATGGCCCTTGTGGTCTCTTCCAACTCTATGATTCTATGATTCTATGATTCTATGAATATCCTCAAAACTCTCAGGTTCACACTGTGCCATACCAACCCACACACTAGTGACTGCAAACCTGTCAGGAGGTTTCCCTTTCGTTGCCTGAGTTGAACGGCGCAACCCAACTTCAGGTACCCCCTCTGACCCACTAGGGCCAGCCAGAATGTCCTTGGCATTGGAGAGTTCCCCCTCTGACTTATTGCGCCGTCTGGACTTCTCAGCTGAACCTGTGGGAGAAGAAGGAGCACTGCTGTGTTCAAGCTTCACAGCTTTAGGAGTTCTTCCCTCTACCTGCTCTGGGTCAGGACTCTGTGCCTCAGCAGCAGGTTCAACCTCTTCCTCTTCTTCATCAGCAGAGTCAAGCAGATCCTCTGAAAGAACATCAGGGTTCCCATGTATGCGTGTCCACCCACTCTGCTCACAGAATTCAGCACTGTTGCTGAGCCGAATTCTGGACTGATTCCTTCCGGGGTGGCGCCACCGACAATGGCGGACTCCCTCTGAACTGGAGGGACTAGCTCCGCGGAAAACGGGTCTTCTCCGCTACGGCGAAGTGGGGACCCACTTAAAAATCACAGGTGGATTAAGCCTGTGACCATGGGACTCGGCGGGCACCTTTAGCGCCCCCCCAACCCGCTAAGGAACCCACTAACGGGCTCCGAAGTGAAGAGGGGGAAGTGGCGCGGTGCTGTGAGTCAACTGCTATTTCCGTGTAGCGAAGCCGCATAGCTGTTGCCGGAGAGCGCTGCCTTTTTCCTGGGACAATTTGGACTTTAAAATAAGCACCCGTGAGTACTTAGACTTTGAACAATTGGACATCAAATAAGGACTTGCGAGTAGGAAAGAATCGGACTCTAAAGATTTACTTGAATTTGGTATGGAATGGGAAGGTCTAAACAGGAAGTCATCCTTCCGTTCTTTTGTAAACAGAATAAAGCAAAGGCAATTTAAACTAGAGCTCAGGAAATCGCTTTTAAAAGATTGGATTTCACCATTTAAAATTGTGGAACCCCCCTTCGACAGCAGGAGAAGGGGGGATCTTTTTGGACTGTTTAAAGTGACTTTAAAGTGAAGTAACTTTCCTCCGTCCTGATCCTGGAGCGGGCTGTCAGGACTGACGCGTGAAGTTCATTAACCAAAGACAATTGTTTTTGACAGATGGCTAAAAGAAGAGAAACCTAGTGATTCCACTGTTCCCTTTCGCATTTTAAAGGATTATATATGGACAAAGTATCTTTAAAAAGGAAACTTTGTTGCAAGAATAAATAGAAGTCTTCCCCCTGGGGGAGTCTGTGAAATTGTAACTGTGAAACTGTAACTAACTCCAGGGAGTCGACAGCTGTTACAGATTACAACCGTGGGAACAAGTATCTGACCTTGTAGGACAATGTATTCAGAAGCCTTGTTGTATGCTCTCTATAAAACAAACGATCTACTGGAACAATTACACGAGAAGGTGAATTGGATGGCGACTTCGACTAGAAATTTTGAACAGGCAGTGGGAAACTTTGAACAGACAGTGGGAAAATATGTGGAGCCCACTCAGGATTTAAATCAGGAGTGTGTCTTGACAGAACAGGAGTTTTTGACATTAAATCAGGAGTGTGTTTTGACAGAACAGGCCCAACAGGAATATGATTTTTTGGATTTGACAAAATCCAACTTGGAACTTGGAAAAAGCCATATCTGGAAAGGAAAAGTTTGGCTTGGTTTGGAAATGGGGGGCTGGATTGACCCCCCTATGTTGGGATGTTTGGACTTCTCAAATACGGCAACGGGCCGTGAGATGTTCGGGACTGTGGGGGCTCTCAATTTTGGAGGGCCTTTGAAACATGCTTTTAAATACTACATGGAATTCATTGTTGAACATGGAAAAGGGGCTGATCTGTTGAGAAGGGTTAAAAACATTGTCAAGCTGGAGTTACTACGAGCAGGAGACAAGGGAAAATACAGTTACAAGTATGAAGAAGAGCCGTGGAAGGGTCATGGAAGAGACTTGAGGGCCTCGGACATAAGGTTGCCAGGTTAATGGGCTAGATTGATGGGAATAAGGACTGACAAAACCTGGAACCAGGAGGAAGGGACGCTGGATGAAGATTGGATCTGTTTATACCTCTTTTTTCTACCATTAGAACTGTTTTATAAAATTGATGAATGATAGAAAAATGTTGGAATGAAATTACTTGGCTTTAGCAAAGATGTTTAAAGAATTATGAAAGAAGAAGAAGAAGAAGAAGAGTTTGGATTTGATATCCCGCCTTTCACTCCCCTTCAGGAGTCTCAAAGCGGCTAACATTCTCCTTTCCCTTCCTCCCCCACAACAAACGCTCTGTGGGGTGAGTGGGGCTGAGAGACTTCAAAGAAGTGTGACTGGCCCAAGGTCACCCAGCAACTGCATGTGGAGGAGCGGAGACGCGAACCCGGTTACCCAGATTACGAGACTACCGCTCTTAACCACTACACCACACTGGCTCTCGAATATTATGATTATGAGAAGTTGGTAAGGATAAGATTTAAGTTTTAAGTTTTAAGGTTTATTTTATTATAGAAAGATAAGGTCAAGGATTTGCTGGGATAATTAATAACTAGGATACAAAGAAAGGGAGGAGGAGGAGGTCTAAGAAAGAAGGTAATGACAGTTAAGGACTTGAAAATAATGATTTTGTTTTTAAATGTTTTTAAAGTTTTGTGATTTTTGTAGTCTTCTTTTTTTTCTTTTTTTCTGTCATTTTTTCTCATTTGGAATTTTTTTGTATATGGTGGGAAGGGGTTGGTTGTTTTTTTCTTCTTCTTTTTTTCTATTTTGTCAATTATTTTTATCCTTTGAACTCTCTTCTGCTTCTATTTTATTTTTTCTCTTTTTTGTAACATTTTGAAAATCTCAATAAATATCTTTAAAAAAAAAAAGAATTCTGGACTGATTCCCTGATGCATTGGCAAATCTCCACCTCTTGGTCCCTGGCTCATACCCACAGAAAATCATCTTTTGGGACCTAGGGCCACCCTTTCTGCGCTTGGCCTTTGGTATGAGGACCCAAGCCTCACAGCCAAAAACACGGAAGAAATGCACCTTGGGCTTCTTGCCGTGCAGCAGAAAATAGCGTGTGTCCCCTACCACTGAATTAAATTACCTGTTCAAGGTAAAATTGGCCGTCCGCCAAGACTCCCCCCAAAAGCACTGTGGGAGCCCAGCATCAAACAGCAATGCTGCGGACATCTGCAGCGTTCTGTTCCAGTGTTCTGCAGTGCCATTCTGCTGAGGACTGTATGGAACTGTCAACCTGTGTTGAATTCCCTTCTGGTGGAAGAAACTTTAAAGTGCAGACCCGGTGAATTTTCCGCCCCAGTCGCTCTGAAAGTTCTGTACGTGCGTGGAAAATTGCAGTTCCACTGCCGCAATCCAGTCTCTGATCAGCGGTGCAGCCTCACTCTTGTGTTTAAGTGTGAACAGCCAGCCATTCCTTGAAAAATCATCTATCAGCACCAATGCAAATTTGGCCCCGCCCAGACTGGCTACTGACATAGGGCCACACAAATCTGCATGCACCAGCTGAAATGGCCTAGTGGCCCTCCTTTCAGACCTTGGGTATGTGCACGTTTTCACCTTTGCATGCTTACACGCTCTGCACTTAAGAAACTTAGCACAGGATTTCATTTTGCACGCCTCAGTACATTCTGGGATCTTCTTCATGTAACCCCACGACACGTGAGCCATCGTCTGTGCCAGAGATGAGCACACGCATCATGGACTGGAATGTTGGCACATTGCGCTTGAGCTGCCTCTGTGGTATCTGGACCTGCAAGAGAAGCTTCTAGCACAAACAGCCTATCTTTACATTCCACACTGACTAGTTGTTGCCCATCCCTGGAAACAGAACACATGTTATTCACAAAACAGGCTCTATAATTATCAGCAACAAGAGCGCCAACAGATAGCAACGCGCAGGACAGTCCAGGAATGACAAACACCTGTATTGAATCCTGTAAGAAAGAACAAAACAGTGAGCCAGTCTGTGTCAGAGCACACTTAGTCCCATCTGCCAAACAAACAGATTTTCCAGAGACTACAGAGGTGCAGTTCCTCAGAAAACCACCAGAGGGCACAAGATGATGGGAAGCTCCACTGTCAACGACGAAGGTCAGCACAGCATCCTGTTTACAGCTCTGGAATGCTGCCATAGAAGCTGCCAAATGTTTGTGTTCAGGGCCATCTCTGCCAGTTGCCTTTGGCTTTTGCTTCCCACGTTTCGAAGAGCTCCTAATCTGGTTGCTCTGGGAGAAGACCTTGGGCCCTTCCTGTGCCTCCACCGGGCAGTCTCTCACAAGATGGGAGGGGGAGCCACATCGAGGCAAAAGCTCTCACAGCTTCCCCTCCAGCCATTCCTGCGCTCACTGCACCCCCACCTTTGGGTGCACAGCCTGGGCCTGCATGCTCCCCAGCACTCTGGTTTTGGGCCTCCTCATCACGTGGCCTCCTGGAGACAAAGCAGCAACTCCCAGCTGTAACTTCAGGAATGTGGCCTTCAGCCCCCACCGGGCCCTCGACTCCCTCTTGGCCCTTGGCTCCTGCTGAGCCTTCACACAGACTCTTCAGCACCTGCCAGGCGGCCTGGGCCGTCTTAAAACCCTCTAGGTGGGGTAACAGCAAAGCATCCACACTTGCTCTCAGCATACAGAGCTCTCTCTGCTCTCTTTGCAGAGCAGCCTCCACGTTTGCTACACCAGCTCCAGCTCCAGCTCCAGCTCCAGCTCCAGCAGCAGCAGCAGCTTGCATGGGTGGGGCCGGCTTCTTCTGGAATGGACTCCAGAGCCCTGTAGCCAAAAACAACCCCCTTGCTCTTCTGGACCAGTTCTGGCCGGTGAGCTTCTCAAACGGAACATTAAAAGATTCCTGGAGTTCAGCCATCTCCTCCCTCGGTCCTCCCTTGGGGCTCAGAAGTACTCACGCGTACCAGCCGTCTTCTGAGGAGAGGCCTCCAGCGACTCTTGGCAGCACACAGCTTGCAGCCAGCAAGGCTCCCTGCTTTCCTCCAGGCAGGGTCTCAGAGCTGGGCTTTCTTCTTCAGCAGCCAGCAGCTTTTCAGCACACAGCACATAAAAGCAGGCTTTCTCTGACGGTGTAAAAACTTCAGTTCCATAACCTCTGAGAAGATTTATTGCTCAGAGAGATAAAAGTCTGGCGCGCTTCTGCTGCAGCAGGCCTTCCAAAGGCATTCCAAAAGCACACATTCCAAAGCTCTAAGCAAAAGCAGAGTCTAGCAGCGGTCAGAAATTAAGCCTTCTGTCTTCTGTGTGTTGATGTGCATAAATCAGGCTCTCACGCAGTTAGTAAAACTAAAAGCACTTTAATTACAGCAGAAACTATCCACAATCACAGAACATCATACAAACGTGTCTGTCCCGGACAAAAGTGAAAGCAGAACAGAACAAAGGACTGACACTCTCCGAAGTGACGCAGAGTCTCACCCCGCCCCACAGTAGGCAGGACGCACACTCTGAGCTGTTTAACCCTGCAAGCTCAGGTTTTCCTCACAGTGGTTGCTATGGGGTTGGGGTGGGTGTTTGAAGTGGAAAAGAGTGTTTTTTAGCAAGGTGTGTTGGGAAGAAGAAGGGGGAGAACAGCCTTGGGCAGGCTGGCTGCAGGCTGGCTGGACTCCAGTGCCCCTCCTAAGATGACCATGCTGTGCGATCTGTACACCTTCCATGCATACTGAAGGTGTAATGTGGGAGTAAATCATATTTCTTAATGTTACGACAGTCTCCACTGTGTTTTCAATTTTCCCAAGGAGCCCAGACCCTGAGTGAGTGCCTGGAACCCCTTGGAAATTTGCCACCACCCAACAGAGTGGGGGTGACGCCCAACTTTTGTAACAATGTCCATCTCCTGTTCTCTGGCCAATCACCACCCAGCCAATCTCAATCCAAAAGATGGAACAGGGACTTATAATAATAAATTTGATCTGACTGGAGAAATTGGCTCCTAGCTCTGGTTGTGCTGTTCCCGCCCCCCTCCTTCCTGTTGTCATGTTAATCTTATGAGGAATCTGGCCTTACCAGGCCTACCTGGAAGTCAAGACGCCTATTCTGAGCATTCCTGGTGAGTCTCCTTTTCCTCATGTTATTCTCACAGATGAGGCTGAGGGACATGGACCAGCCCAAGGTCACACAGGGTGCTTCATGGGGATCTTAACACTGGTCTTCTAGGCCTTGTCCACTTAATGGCCCTTCATTTGATTCCACATTCTGGAAAGAAGGTGTAGAAGTAAATAAACCGGGAGAGGGGGTGGTCCTGTCTCATATCTCTGGCCTTGTTAACAGTCCTGTGTGGCATCTTTTACACTTCAGGGTGTAATTCGGCACATACTTACCAAGGAGCACTCGCCATGGAATTCAGTGGGGCTTACTTCTGAATCATGTATGGCTAGAAACTGTGGCAGCAGAGAGCCTTCCGAACCAAGTTAAGACACTTACTTGCTAAGCATTTATACATTTATGCAACATTTCAATGTCCATTATTTCTTTGAAGAAGAGGAGGATAGGGAGAGAATCAGAACAGGTGGAGCCTGGAGGACACATAATTTTTTTCCCAGCAGAGAAGCAACTGTGACAGCAAGAACCCCTTCTGAACCAGTAAGACACTTTCTAGTTTAGGTGGGTGTTAAGCATTTGTGCTTAAATGTCCACAGTTAAGGGAGGAGGATGCGGAGAAAACCAGGACAACTTGACTAGGCCCCTGTAACCACATTGCACCCCCCCCCCCATGAACTCCTAGCAACCCTACCAAGTGCAATGGGCACCAGCCATCCCTGGCTAGGGGCTTCAAAAGCTGGAAGTGGCCCAGGCCTCTAAGAAGGTCTTTGTGCTGCTGAGGAGAATAACATGCATTTAGCCTGGAGGTCTCTCAATAGGGTTCCTCAACACACAGGAAAGAGAAAATGCCCTGAAATGCAAAATATAAAAATGGTAAAATGAAGCGCAAAGTGCAAAAGAAAAGAAAAAGAAACCATCCCTCAGTATTTAATACCAAAATCAGACAATACAGTTTCACCAAATTCATCCTGCAAATTTTTTTCAGCCCCTTTCATGCACCTCAGATTAAGGGGCATATCTCCCTGAGGTGGCAGCATAATATGCCCACAATCCCGTTCATAGCACAAGGTGTTCACACCCCAAGACAGATACAGCTACTACTGCTCCATCTAATACAAGTGCCTGCTTATAGTTCACACACATGCAACAGCAGATTCTTTCCTAGCCTAGCATCCTCCAAATGTACAAGTTTCTGTTCCATAAACTTGTGACCACTTGGCCACAAGGAGCAGGCAGGTCTTCGGTTGACTCCACCCTGAGTCTAAGGCTCCAGCTTCCATGCCAGGCCCAGAGTCTGTTCACATCCCAGCATGGAATTAGACAAAGATAAGCCCAACATGAGTCTGTGGCACTTTTAAGATTCAGTGTGGTGGGAGAGCCAGCCAAACAACTCTTCAACCTGCTGGAGCCCATCTGCTCTCTCCTCTCCCCTGACTGTCACAAAGAGCTGGATTACTGCCTGCTACACTCTGGGGGAAGAGAGAGAGGTGTGGAAGAGTTTGGAAGGGAGAAAAGAGACTAACAACTATGGAGACACTATAGAGAGATAGTTGTATTGTTTGTATATTGCAGTATAGTACTTTGCATGGTATCAATCATAGGCATGGGACAAAGTGCACATCTGACAGGGAACTCCAACCAATCCTGGCTCTCTGATTAACGTACCTGTATAACGTGGGTGTTGTCAAACAGTTCTGATATCATTTATATATTACATTTTTAGGTGTACATCTAAAAAATGTAATGTGTGGATCAGCCCTAAATCTTTGGAAATACACCATCAGTGGACATTGGGGTCAAAATTACAAATACATAGGGAGGCATATGGGTCAGGTCTCATGTGTAATTTCTGTCCAGGTATCAAAACAGGTTTGGGGAAATTCTCCCCAAGGTCTGTTGCTTCTTAGATCATGAGCCACCAAACATACTAAATTCTGTGGAAACCCTATGTTTCTCTACATAGAAAGAGTTACTTTTGCAAAACATAGCCTACATAAGTTAGTTAAATTGGCTTGATTTGTTCTAAGCACAGGACATGAGCTCCTTTGGTGGAGAATGTGGGGTGCTCCAGACAAGTGTTCATTGTGGAATTAGTGCTTCTCCTGCCTGCATGGTTTTTACAGCATCCAGAGGCACCACCTTCTCCAGTGGATTGAGGGGACCAGTTGCAATGTCCTGACATTGCACACAAGGGGGGCCCTCTGAACATTGAGGGGGCCTAGCTTCCTCAGAAAAAAGGTTGGGGGCCCACAGTACCTCAGCCCCTAGGAGCCCCAGGCAGCATCCATACAAATGCCAACCTAGTTTATTCCCCCATTTACCCTTTCCGCTAAAAATCTGGTAAGTTTGTTTTATTAAAAAAATGTTGTCAGTGACCCATTTGTGATACCTGAAGCACAGGTTTGCAACATTAAGCCTGATCTGAAAGCACATTTGGTGTTTTTTTCAGCACAGCTCTCAATAATAAATATGCATGTTCTTTCAGTTTACAAAGAAGCAAGGAAGAGATACAGGCGAATAAGTACTACTCCAAATGCTAAGAAACTCTGGCTTGTATTTATGCTGTTCTCTATCTTTCCACCCATTCCACACAGCTCCAGATAATGCAGGGGAAACAGCTTTCTGGAAGTGGATAATTGGCACCTGGTAACATCAGGGACGCGGGTGGCACTGTGGGTTAAACCACAAAGCCTAGGACTTGCCGATCAGAAGGTTGACGGTTCGAATCCCCGCGACGAGGTGAGCTCCCATTGCTTTGTCCCTGCTCCTGCCAACCTAGCAGTTCGAAAGCACGTCAAAGTGCAAGTAGATAAATAGGTACCGCTCCGGCGGGAAGGTAAACGGCGTTTCCGTGCGCTGCTCTGGTTTGCCAGAAGCGGCTTAGTCATGCTGGCCACATGACTCGGAAGCTGTACGCCGGCTCCCTCGGCCAATACAGCGAGATGAGCGCCGCAATCCCAGAGTCGGTCACGACTGGACCTAATGGTCAGGGGTCCTTTTACCTTTTACCTAACATCAGTACAGGTGTGCTCATTTGTGCAAGTGTGGGGAACAACTCATACACAGAAGTGGAAAAAAGCCCTATAAGTACTCCTAAGAATCCACTTTTGGTATTTGATGCTGTGGTGGGAGAAACCAGATTGTGCCCCTCTGGCTCAGAATCAGCAAGCTTCTCCTGTTCTTGGGGAATTTAGTAAGAATTTCTTATATTTCACTTAAGTGGAACAGTTTCAATCTTCCCTGTGTCTCTGGCTTTCTAAAGACATCCAGCTTGTGAGACAGATGTGAGTGCCCACAAGCAAACAGAACAGGTGCTGTGCTCTTCCCACTGTGAACGGGCACAAATGGGGCAGGCAGCAAAGCGGAATTGAGGAGGAAAGTGATTTCCCACCCACCTCAAGAAAGAAGACATCAGCAGCTCAGGCTGATCTCATGAATTCATACTACTCCAAAGGCAATCACACACACACACACACACACAAACACACACACACACACACACACACACACACACACACCTCAAGTGCTTTAAATAGCTGGATAGGATCCCTGAAGGATCTAAAAAGCAAACGTATCCCACAGACTCTGGATCATGGCAAATTAAGAACAAGTCCCTCCATCCCAAGCATTTCTCCATATGCTTCTCACACCTAACTGAGGGAATTCTAGGTCAAAGTACCTCCTTGAAATGTCAGGGTTCAGAAGAGTCAGCCTAATGTTCTTATCCCACATCCCAACTCCCCACTACTATTTGGCATTTAACCCTTACATAGCCTTTGTCCTGGATAGCCAAAGGTGCACTTATTTCCATTTTATTTCAGTTTTGTTGTTGTTGTTTATTCAATTTATAGAATCATGGAATAGCAAAGTTGGAAGGGATCACAAGGGTCATCTAGTCAAACCCCCTAGAACAGAACATATAGGCTTATTTAACGACAACAATAACAAGGTTTGTTATTTAATGAACATAAAGAACACAAAGATACAGCCAGAGAACTGAAAAACAAAACATTCTGGGGGTATTACTCAGTTGTAACAGATGACATTGGCAGGTGTTTATGGCTTGCATAATTAAGCCACTTCCGCCCTAAGGAGGAGGTGGGGTTGCGGGCTTCACGGCCCCTCCATGCGCACGGTGGGTGGAGGTCAGCCCCGCGCGATTGGAGGGATTCCTGGCCGCGTCACCCCCTAGCCAGCCAATCGGCTGGTTCGGGGGCGTGGCCTGCCCTATAAAGGCAGGAAGCGACTGGGGATCTCCCTCTTTGCTGCCCGCCAGCTGTTCCTGTTTTTCCCACCCTCTCACCCTATAAGGTTTGGATTCTTTTGACCTTGCTGTGGACCTTGGTTGGTTGCCGTTGAGGGGCCTGGTAGGAATTTTTCCACTTGGCAAATTGGCACCAGCCACTTGGTTTTCACCTACCTCGTAGTAAATCATCAGAACTTTCTGGGTATTGGCAGTTAGGCATTCGTATAGTTCTGTAGATAGAAGAGGGGAGGTAGTACCATCACCTGCCCCGCATATTGAAGGGTAGTCCGATAAAGGATTCCGGGGCGCGTGGCCCTGTCTGAAGCCTGGGGAGGTTAGGGCCTAAGGCACGCCCCCTATCAGTGACCCAGGGAGGGTTCCTAGTTGTTGTGCATCAGCAGGACTCCCCCTACTGGTGGTTAATCCTTCCCGGACTTCAAGCAGGCAGGCTGGAGTCGGATATAGTCGGTTAGGACCAATGCCTAAGCCAATACTGCTCATCACCTGTAAAGTTGTGACCTTTTTAGCCCATTAACCTTAATAACTGCATCATGTGTCATTATTTCCACCGGGGGGGCGGGGGCGGGAACTAGCCATGCAACCACAGTTACCTGTAGTTACAAACCTCTCTCCCTCCTTTGCAAGAGCTGCAGTGTAGCATTTCTTGAGCATCAATTTCATTAAGTGCAGACATCTTATAATGGCTATATTCTTGTAAGAAGAAACTTACTCAGGAATGAATGAGCTGAAGTGAAACAGGAAGCAAAAGCAAGAGACAGGGCTGAGACAGTTCTTCTCCTGAATATTTACACATGGCTTTCTCTAACAAAGTGTGAGAAGAAACAAGCTCATTCTAAACTTGAGCAGTTCCTAAAGGAAATATAGTCCCTCATATAGAACACAGGAGAAGGCAAACAGAAGGAAATGCCCTGGAATGACTCACTAGTGTCTGGGAATGTATCTCAATATTAAATACACTAGCGTCTATTCATCAATATTAGGACAGCACACAAAGCTGGAGTTAGCCTTTCTAGCTTCAGTATTTGCAAATTAGTGGCTTTTACCTGCTTGGGCTAATACACTAGCTGTGGCCTCTGCTGGAACATAGGATCCTAAGTATAGATACCTTCATTCATGTTTGGGGACCATGGATGTAGCCAGGATTTATGTCTGGGGCAGAATTACTTACTTACTTACTTACTTACTTACTTACATGATTTGGGGATCAACAGGTTTTATGCTCTACAGAAAACTGTGCTTGGACACAGTTCAGAAATTAGAACTGTGCTTGAATGGTGCAAGGCAGCTCAATCATCTTGCATGTGTTCTTCTAAACCAGCTGCACTGGCTAGCAATGGGTTTCTGGACTCAGTCGAAGTGCTGGTTTTGACCCAGAAAGCTGTAAATGATATTGGTGCTGGTTATCTCAGGGATAATCTCCTCCCATATTAACCCCTCATTCCCTTAGTTCTAAGGTCAGTGAACAAGGCCCTGTAAATAATGTAATCTCTTCTGAGTGCTAGATTAGCACCTTTAAGGAACAGTGCAAATTAAGCTAGTATGCTACATGAGACACTGGATCCCCCATCAACAAGCAGAAAGGCAGACACACAAACCACATTCCAAAATATATTTTAGAAGAAAGATGGCATCCACTTCAATCTTACATAAATCTGTGGGAACCAACCCTCAGTGCCTTCTGCACCATCAAATTATTTTGGAAAGATATGCTTAAGGATGATGAGTTGCTTTCACATCTTTTTGTACTTAAAATTAAAAGCAGGGGTGAGAATACTCACTGTGCTATTTGTTAGTTCAGGTTGTTTTATAGCTGCATATTGAAAATTACAATACTTTTTTCAAAAATGCTTCCTGGTCTACCTCCACAGCTGCAAGCCTGAGGCTGAACATCACCAGCATTTGAATTTCCTTTCCAACCCCTCCATGCAGTTGGTAAGTCCTGCTGACTACTATTTGATGTCAATACAGGCTCCAGATTCATAGAAACCAGGAAGGGTCACACATCAGCTGCTGCTTACAGCAGAAACATGTTCAGCAAATATGGATCTGTGGTAAGAATGGTTGCGGGAAAGAATTAAATGCATAAAGAGAAACCACCAAAAACAGTATCTGAAGAAGTGTGCATGCACACAAAAGCTCATACCAATAACAAACTTAGTTGGTCTCTAAGGTGCTACTGAAATGAATCTTTTTATTTTGTTTCATCAAAAACAGAGGCAGAGAGGGGAAATGGAGTAAGAAGGTTTGGTATATAATGTGAATGAAAATAGCTTTAAATAAAATTTCAGCTTTAAATTGGGGGTGGCAGGTTATAGCAGCTTAACAATGTCAATGTCATGTGGAGCTGTTTTTGGATTACTGGAAGATAATTCTGGTTGGTTGGCACCTTTCTGTCTTGGGAGGCAATGGAAGAGTGTGCCCTTGGGGGCGAAGTCAATGCGAGGAGAAATAGTCTGAAGGGAAAGACCTTATCTGCAGTGTTATGACAGTAGGAGGAACTTCCAGGGGAGGTCACGCTTTGTTTTTATCGGATTGAATTTTTGTCTTTTTTTAAAAAAAATGTATTTTTATTAAAGATTTCTTGGTTTACAAAAGTATGTGCAATGTCTCTTTTTTCAAGTTACATTTTCTACAGATCAGGGAAAAAGAGGTGGAGGGGGGAATGGTGAGTGGGGTGGGGTGGGGAGGGGTAGCAATGCTTCTATTCTACTTACTGTATGTGTGGGGTTTTGCGTCGGCATCACTTGTTCTCTTTATTATTTGCTTGTATTCCTTTGGTGGTGAGAGAGGTTGGGGTTGGCCTAGGGCAGGGGTTGGCAAGGTTTATCTTGCCTGGGCCGGATCAGTGACATGGAGATCCCTCCGTGGGCTGGATCATGTGCAGCGTGAGCACGCACGCCCATGATTTTTGGTGTCTGCATCTGCGCAGACGCTATTTCCGGCACCGCAGAAACAAGTCCTCGCTCTGCGCTGTGCTGGTTTAGTGCAGAACATGAGTGGGCAGCTCGGTTCAGGGGCGGCTTGTGGGCTGGTGAAACGACCTCCGCAAGCCGCTTCCGGCCCATGGGCCTTAGGTTGGTGACCCCTAGCCTAGGGTGTTGTCAGGGCTGCCTCAAGTCTCAGCTCACAAAAGACCAACGCCTATCTCTTCTTATATACAAAAGTGTTTATTGCAGTTCATTGTTTGCTTCAGATCCGAGGCGCGCAGCCCTACGTCTGCTAGGCTTAGACCGCTGAAGTCCCCTCTGAATCCGTCCCTCCCCTGCACCAGTTTAAGAGGCTTGCGCTGCTCCACCTCTTTCTCTCTTTCCTTTTCCGCAGGGTCTTTCTGCCCGCTGGGGTTTCGCCCCTCCTGGATTCCTCCGACGCGGAATCAGACTGCTCTTGCCCCCTCCTGCGGGCTTTGGGACCTGGCCCCTCCTCCGGGCTCCCTGTACTTCCGCCCGCCTCTACATTTGAACTTGGCGCGCGCGCCCAACCTCTAACTTTCCTTTTGACAGCTACGCTACTCCCTTCACTACTCCCCTCCCCTTCCGGGAGGGTGGCTTGCTCCGACCTCCCTCCTTTCTCTACTGCCGGAGCCGCCTCCCCTGATACACTGGAACCTCCACCCCCTTCGCTGCACTCTGGCAGGGAGGCTGGTCCTGACGCCCAGCTGCCACTTTGGGATCCCCCGCTGGCCCCCTGCTCCTGACACGTCCCCCCTGGGGCTCCCCTGGCCTTGACCACCGGCGCCCCCTTCTGGGAATCCTCTGATTCGCTGGAAAGACTCATGGAATCTCTTGAGTCATTGTCATCCTCTTCCTCGCTGTCCTGGGATTCATCCCCATCGCTCTCCATCTCCTGCCTACCCTGTGCCTCTGTCCCTGAACCCCTGACAGGTGTGGTTTGTTGGTTGTGATGAACTTTGTTTTCGTTTGTGAGTGGGGTGTGTGTGTGTGTGTGTTTGGATCAGGTTAGCCAGATTGAATTGAATGCTGTTGGTGGGTTCTTGTTGTTGTCTTGTTGGGCTGTGTATGTAATGAAGGGTAAACATTGGGGTGAAGGTGTCTTCTTCTATTTGTCCCCGTGTCAGTTTCAGTTTGTTGGTTAGTTGCCCCCCCCCATACCACTGTTCTATGCTTACTCCTGACAGGTCTCTTGAGTGTCTGGCTATGATGTTTCTGGCTGCTGAGAATAGGTGGGTTATAAGCTCTTTGTGTTGTGAATAGGCATTATTGTCTTGGAAGATGTTTAGTAGGACCAGTTCTGGGGTGACCTCTAATACTTACTTAGTTATTTTGCACATTTCTTGTATGACTGATGTTCAGAAGAGTTGGATTTTAGGACATTTCCACCACGTGTGGTATGTGCCTGTGGAGGTGCATCCTCTCCAGCATTTTGGTGAGGCTCTGGGGCGTATTAGTGTTAGTTTCCATGGTGTTAGGTACCACCTGTAAGTGAGTATCAGAGTGAGTTCTTTTCTTTACACTGATATGGATTTAAAGGGAGGTTTAGACCACATTCTGGTCCTTTGGGTGGGGTTAATCTCATAGCCTATGTCATCCTCAAATTGTTTTTTGATTACGTCAAGGGGGTTTGTGGGATTTTGGAGTAGTAATTTGTATATTGTGGATACCATCCCTTTGCTGTGTCCCTTTGTTGTTAGGAGAAGGTTTTCAAAGGTTGTCAAGGGCCTAGTTGCTGATTTTACTACTGGATTGTTTAAGAGGGCATGTAATAAGCAATGTAATGTGTTAGCCAGGGCATTTAATTTTTGTCTTTGTTTTTCTAGCCTTATACAATCTGAATGATGCATGGATATAGCAAACATACCTGTCTGCATTTTCATTGATATTGCAGTGCACTGGTATAACAACAAATGAAGTGCTGGGAAATAAGGAGGAGAGGGGAAGGAGAGGTTCTGCAGACTGCCCACTGAGGAGCAAGTGCCTAAGGGTAAGTAAGTACCCACTTGTCCAGGCACCAACATGGATCCTAAACATTCATTGGCAGGAAACCAAGTGCTGCAGGTATCTGTGAGGAGCATTTCACAGCATTCTGGACTTCAGCTATATCAGTCTGTTTTGTCTCTTCTTTTCTCCTGCCTTGCTCCTTGGGTGGCTGCAAGCAGCAAGGACATTCTCCTTCTTGCAGCAAGAGGCATGAAAACAGGTACAGAGGAGGAGGAGAGAAAGAAGTGTAGCATAAAGGCAAATCCACTCCTTTTCCAGATTGCCCAGGGTGCTCTGTGCTAAGAGGAAAGGGACTCAGAATGAAAGGAAGAGGGGATGACTTGAAAACAAAGTAGGACAGCTTGTGGGTGGGTGTGGGAGGGAACAGAGGCAGCAGACGATCTGGTAAGAAAAAGAAAATGGCATGAATGCTGCTGGTATATATTCTTCTAAAGTCCTGTGGACTCTCAAAAATGTGTCTGACACAAGTATTGTGGAACGAAAGTCATTATCTAAAGAGGCCCAAGGCCTTACACTCCAAAAGGAATGTGATAACCAAGACTGGCAACCACCCTGAACAGTTGGTGCACAGATCAAGTAATGCTCCAGAGGGCAGATCCAGGTGTAGGAAGGCACGGATACCTAGAATAATAGAATCACAGAATTGTAGAGATGGAAGGAACCCCAAGGGTCATTTAGTCCAACCCTTTGCAATGCAATAATCTCAGCTAAAGCATCCATGACAGATGGCCATCCAACCTCTGCTTAAAAACCTCCAAGGAAAGAGAATCCACAACTTCCTGAGGGAGTCTGTTCCACTGTCGAACAGTTCTTGTGGGAATGTTAATTGATGCAGGAGAGGATATATTGTCTGATTATATCCTTATCCAACTTGTGTTAACAAGTTCCACAATTTCAGCAGAGTAACATTCCCCTTATTTTAAACTTTGCAACGGATGTGTTTGCTCAGGTTCGCTAAAGCCTCTATAATAACCGTTCTGGTATTTTCCCCTTATTCCCTCATAAAATATAAGAGGCGACACAGTCTTTTACAAAAGTATAAAAAGAGTTTACTCACATTCTGTTCCCAATCAGATCCCAGAAGGCAGATGTAGCTTAATGAAGTAACATACACTTGGAATCTATCTCATAAGAAGATAGTCCCTTTGTCCTCTCTTGGCTGGCCAAGAGGGCATCTTTGGCTCAGTAGATGTTGTTTCTTCGATGCATGTGGTGAAAGAGAGAGAGATGGCTGCCCTGCCCTGTGCTTTTGTCATTACCTGCACAGGTGAGGCCACTCCCACCTCTAGTCACATGCAGAGGAAGTCTGTCCCAGCCCAGAAGGAAACAGGAAGTTTGCCTGCTGGCTGGACAAACATTCCTCCCCATGTGCAAACATGTTCACTCTAGGAATGTTGTACTTGACTGCTCTTGTGTTTCACATCCCACCGTTCTTACCCTCAGAAAGTTCTTTGACATTTAGTTAGAATCTCCTTTCTTGCAACTTGAAGCCATTGGTTCAAGTCCTACCCTCCAGAGCAGGAGCAAACAAGCTTGATCTCTCTTCCTTGTAACAGCCCTTAAAATATTTGTAGAAAGCTATCATATCTCCTCTCCGTCTCCTCTTTTCCAGACTAAACATACCCAGCTCCTTCAGCTGCTCCTCATAAGGCTTGGTTTCCAGACCCTTGATCATTTTTTACACATGTACTGCTACCTGTACATACTTGGTTTAATTGAGTAACACTGCTTTTGGCCTTGACCTTCTGAGCACCCTCCACATTTCTTGCTTTCCTGAACATATATGCTGCAGTGGCTATAATGTGTCCAAGAACTGTGTCCTGAATATATACATCAGAGCAACGTTTCCCCAAATGAAAACATATACGATACCTCAGACCACCTTATCACAATGGCATGAGCAACTTCACAAATTTATTTATTTACTTCTTCCTGAATTTATATATTTATTTACTTGTGTTCTATCCCACTCACGGGAGCCCAGGGCAGCATGTAGTTCAGGTAGGGTTGCTTTCATATGTTGCATTCTGTGTTTTAATTGAGCTGGAAAATAACCACAGAGGAATTTACATAGGAAGTGGAATCCATTCATGTTCCTGATACTGAAGAATATACTCTTAATAAGCCAAATGGAGCAGTATCTTTATTTTATATATCTCACACAAACAGATGAAGGGTTCTTTCCTGCAAGCTATAATTTGCATGGCAGTCTACAATGCCTCCTTCCACAGGATCTGCCGGCAAAGATGAGCATGAGACAGTAAGCAGCCCTCACATGCAAACACCAATGGAACAACAAAGAACATTGTCAAGTTAGTTCCAGCCTTTTATTTCCAGAGAGCTTTTGATCAGCCTCATCTTGTAGCGTTTGACAGGTTAAAACCCACATCTTTGCTTGGGTACTTGGGGAAAAACTGATTAAACAGGAGCAATTGTTTAGCCTGAGAAGCATATGGGGTGCTTTTGTTTTTTGTATATTATTGAAGCCACCAGAACCATCCGTGGTGTGAAGGGAGAAAAAAGGGTGCAGCTCAAAGAAAAGCATTTCAACAGGATAAAAGATTGGGGGTGGGGGGTTATACAATCTCAGCTCCTTCTCTCTATGTAATTAAGAAAACCATTGTATTCTCATTTGCATGGTATAGTCCAGACATGTTCAGAAGCCCAAGCCCAAGCCCAAGCCAGATATAATAGCGTGACTGGAGACAGTTATATGCCCCCACTCACAGTATATATATTCATCAAGTATATTTGTGATTTTCATCAAATGATTTACATAAACAAATTTCCCAGAAGGTGGAAGAAGCCACAAGAGGATCATCTATCTTGGACCTGATCCTCACCATCAAGGAGGATCCAGGGAGAAACTGATCAACAAAGTGAAAGTACTCAGAAACTTGGGAGGAAGTGATCATGCCCACTTGGGTTTCATGAAACAGAGGCAAGGGAAAGTTGGGCGTAGTCAGACCTGCCCTCTGGATTTTAAGAAGGCCAATTTTAAGAAGCTTAAGGAGCTACTGGGTATGATCCCATGGTCAGAAAAACTCAAAGAGAAGGGAATCCAAGATGGATGGAAGTTTCTAAAAAAATTATTAATGCTCCAAATACAGACAATTCCAAAAAGTGGGAAGCATCTAGAAAACCAGTGTGGCTCCATAAGGACCTTATCACTTTGCCGACAAAGGTCCGTATAGTTAAAGCTATAGTTTTCCCAGTAGTGATGTATGGAAGTGAGAGCTGGACCATAAAGAAGGCTGATCACTGAAAAATTGATGCTTTTGAATTATGGTGCTGGAGGAGACTCTTGAGAGTCCCATGGACTGCAAGAAGATCAAACCTCTCCATTCTTAAGGAAATCATCCCTGAATGCTCACTGGAAGGACAGATCCTGAAGCTGAGGCTCCAATACTTTGGCCACCTCATGAGAAGAGAAGACTCCCTGGAAAAGACCCTGATGGAAGGCACAAGAAGGGGACGACAGAGGACGAGATGGTTGGACAGTGTTCTCAAAGCTACCAACATGAGTTTGACCAAACTGCGGGAGGCAGTGGAAGACAGGAGTGCCTGGCGTGCTCTGGTCCATGGGGTCACGAGGAGTTGGACATGACTAAACAACAACAACAACAAAGGCACTTGTTGTTTAAAAAACCTCAATCATAAAACCAACATTTACAGTTTCATTTGAGTTTTATGCCGAGTGTGGCCTTAGAGAAGATGAACGTAGGTATCAGTGCTGAAATTTTCTTGGAGAAACTCAAGATTTCAGTCACAAATGTACCTTTTGTGAAAGGCAACATTTTGTCTTGACCACAAAGTGTTCTTTGGCAGGGAAGGCACATGTAGGACACTGTTTTTCTTCCTTCTAGCTGAGAAAGATAAATGTCTCTATTTACAGGATAGTAATTTGTCATTTTGGGGACGCGGGTGGCGCTGTGGTCTAAACCACTGAGCCTAGAGCTTGCCAATCAGAAGGTCGGCGGGTTGAATCCCTGCAACGGGGTGAGCTCCCGTTGCTTGGTCCCAGCTCCTGCCCACCTAGCAGTTCGAAAGCACGTCAAAAGTGCAAGTACCACTCCGGCGGGTTTGTGTGCTGCTCTGGTTCGCCAGAAGCGGCTTAGTCATGCTGGCCACATGACCCGGAAGCTCCTCGGCCTATACAGCAAGACGAGTGCCCAACCCCAGTGTCGTCCGTGACTGGACCTAATGGTCAGGGGTACCTTTACCTTTAATTTGTCATTTATTGCACTAACTAGCATTTAAATGAATGGGGGGGTGGATTCTCAGCATTACAAATCTGTTAAAACACAGGCTTTGGATTTATGCACTCTTGTGGCCCCCTTCCTCTGTGCTGCAGCATGTCGGTGGCTGGCTGTGGAGCGCCTGAGCTTGCAAAGTGTCCAGGGGCTCCGTAATGCAGACTCGAGGCGGCTTCTGTGTTTCCTCCTGCTGGATGGGCCCCCTTCTAATTAGGGGGAGGCTGTGGGTGTGCCGTTTGGATCTTCTGCCTCGGGGACCAACGTGTCCCGGCCCAGTCCTCGCTAGAGGCCTACATCGCAGAGAAAATGACTTGAAATGGCGGAGCAAATTAGAAAAGGAGCAGAAAGCCTTTCATGTGTCTGGCGGCCTGCAAGAGGCTGGGGGAGGACAGAGAAGGGGGGACATTTCGGTTCATTCTTGACGGGCATTGAATGCTCGGAGGTGGGGGAGTTTCTTCTTCTCCAAAGCGTGTGGGAGGCACCCGAGTATTAGGGAAGAGGAGGAATGAAATCCCCTCCCCCTCGCTCTCCTTCCCTTTCACAAGCACTGGCCGCCTTTGGGGCTGAGCCCAGGCGCCTTTCCTCCGCCACCTAATCCTAATTAAAAAGAAATTACATGCTGTATGGAACTTGAAATGGAGAAGCTAATCCCATTATGGGCCTGAGAAGGCCGGGGCTCCCGTCTGCGGCCGAGCTCATTGTGCGCGCCTCGGAGCAGCTTCCCGGGCCCCGCTAATCCGTCACGTGACGGCCGTGTCCGCCGGGGGGGGGGGCTGCACGCGAGTCGGCACAAAGCCGCTATTCAGCGCCGGCCCGGCCGGGAAAGGCAGCTTCTCTCCTTGGGCGGCCGGGGGAGCGGAGGGCGCGGCGCGGCTCCCAGGCCGGCTGTCAGGCAGGTTGCTGAGCTCCAGAGCGGCGCCAACAAAGAAGAGGCTTCTCGGGGGACTCCCCCCGCGCCCGATTCGCGCCCGCCGAGGGAGGCCGCGGCTGGTCTTGCTCCGGCAGCCGAGCTCGCTTCGCTCGCGTGCCAGCACAGCGCCCCGGGCGGGGGGCGGAAGGCGGCTTCGTCGCGGCCGAGGACGGGAGAAGGGGCCGGCGGGGCGGCAAAGGAGGCGCCATCTCCGTCCAACTGGGCGCACCTTTTCAAGCCAAGCAAACTGGCTTGGTTAAGTCTTCATTGCGGGATAGCCATAGGGAGAAGGAAAGGAAAGGCCGAGCTAGTGACACACTTTATTATTCAATAATAATAATAATAATAATAATAATAATAATAATAATAATAATATCACCATCCGTACAGATTGCCACACTGAGGTTGCAGCCCTCCTCTGCACACTGAACGGAGCGGGACCGTGGTTGCTGGTATCTGCTCTGCTTGTCTGTCTTGCCCATGGGCATCTGTGGTCCTGCATGCTTATTTGAGAAGAAGGCCCGCTGAATACCGTGAGACTTGCTTCTGAGTAAGCTTGCATAGGATCAGGCGTCAACGTTATGCTACGCACCCACCCAGCCTAATCCTCAAAACAATGAAACCAGAAGGCTAGCACTTGCAAGCCAATCCGTTTAGATCCAGCTATTCTGGCTTCAGAAGTAGTGGACCTGGCCTTCTGGAGTTCATCTTACTGCTATAAATTAGTTGTATTTAAATTATTAATCATTTCTATACCACTTTAATCATTTCTATACCACTTTAAATTTTTAAGAAAAAATATCAAAGCGGTTTACAACCTATCTTGAAGCATCAAATAAAACAGTTTAGAATAAAACATGCCTGAAGAAAGTCAAACATAATGTGTACATTCAAAGCAACTTAATTAACAGGAAACTAAAATATTACCTTAAAGATTTCAAAATGAAACCTTACAAAGGAGGTCGACTACAGTATGCACATTTAATGCAGCAAAGTTAGCAAAACAAAACAATTATCTTAAACATTTCAAAAGAAAACATTACCAAGGGAAGTAAAATATAAAATTGTTGCTTATTAAGCCATATCTAGTCCAGTTTCGCCCTTGAGCAGGACTAGTGGTGCAATCCCATGCCGCCTTGTATGAGAGGAAGTCCCAGTGAACCCAGAGGTGCTGGCTTCTAAATAAGCATCCACTGAATCAGGCTGCAAATCTCTCCATCTGGCCAGAGACATCTGCATGTGGACAGTTGATGCAGTTGTTCTGCATTGTGATGCTCATCCAGATGTCTGGGGAATGCTGTTCCTGCAAATGCAATGCTCACCTCCCTCCATAACATACATTTATTTATTTATTTAAACTAGTTGCACAACACACAAGCAGCTAAATCTGGGCTGAAAGCAATGCTCTGGCTTGTAAAATATGCTGTGTGCCTTTAGGACAGGGGTGGAGTACCTTTGGCCCTCCAGATGTTGCTGAACTGCATCTCCCATCTGTTGGAGAGAGAGCTTTGGCATAGAGATTGTTTACTCTCTCACAACAGTTAGCCCAATGGTGATGGCTTCAATCACATTAAAACTTGGTTAGATTTACACCTGCCCTCATCCACTTTTAAACAAACATTTCCATGAAAATACTTAGGCTAGAATAAATCAGAGACATTTAGCTTTGCAAATAAGTGAAGATTTTGTTACGGCTAAAAATTGGCCACTGTTTCTTTAATGCTAAAAGAACTAAGTCAGCATGAGTCAGTGGCCTACAATGACTCATGCAACCTTTCACCTAATTGTACCTGTATATATAGAGTTAGTGTTTGGTGTGGGTTGGTTGGAGAAAGCTGGTAGTGTTGATGTGTGTACAGTCGGTCATTTTGCAGATAAATACTTTTAAGAATAAAAGCAGAAAATACTCTGCAAGGACACTCTTCTTGTGGACTCTTTTATGCCGACGAGGGTCTGAGGACCAGGCTGAGGAGACAAAGGAAGTCAGGACCTTTGCTTTTTTCAAACACTGATAGATTTTACTCAGCTCTAGAATTTCAGGAGTTACAGCGAACAAGTCTCCATCTGTTGCCAGTAAAAGAAAAGGGTTCCAAATGACATAAAGAAAATAACTTGGTTTCATTGCAAAAATGGTGGGTTAGCAAAGATGCAGGCTGTAAAAAAAATCTTATTTTTGCCTTCACCCCTGGAGGTGCACACCATTGTCTCTCAAGACAGATAGATGCCAACAATAGTTCACTTGGTTTCTCTTTTTCTGGGAGCCATTCCATATGGCTCCTTGTTCTTTAAAGGAAGCAGGAGAGAGAAAAGGGGGAGCAAAGGCTGCTGGGAGCCTACTAATCCGCAAGAGCCAACTCACACACAGCCCCAGTTGATGGGCATTGCCATTCAAATGGTGGGCATTTGCCGTGTCTTGTGATCGATTCTATGGGGTGGGGCTCACCTGCCCCCACCCATATTTTGTTCACATTGCCACCCCTGAACCACACCCACTGGGAATCTGGGCTTTGGGCTCAAGTTAATGCATTTCATGCATGCAAGTGTGAGTCACTTACTGCATTACAGCACCATCATCCCAAGCCAGCATAGTAAAGGTTGATAGGATTTGTTTCTCCAGCCACATCTGGGGGACCAAAGGTCCCCACCCCCCGTTTTTAGGAGTTGCTTTGTAGCCAAAAATCAGTCTGATGAGGGTTTTTTAAAAGGCTATCCAACTCCATCCAAGGCTTTTGGCATGATCCCACTTTGGGCAAAGCTGACTCCAAGTTTAAGGGTCCTTAGCATACTGTTCTCTGGTGAGACCGCCCACTCCTACCGCCATGGAACCCTTAGTTGATAGACTGGCAGCACCACTCCTCCAAATGGTGCCAGGCATAGGGTTACCAGACATCCCCGTTTCCTGGGGACAGTCCCTGGATTTACGAATAAGTCCCTGGACAAATTCCATCCCCGGAATGTCCCCAGATTTCATCTAATGTCCCCGGGAAACGTAGCAGCGGCAGTCTCAGCAGTCCGGAGCAGTTGGCTCTTGCTGGCTTCAGGAGCTGCTCAGAAGTCCCCATATGATGGTGGTGCAGGGGCTCTAAGATGCAGCTTCCGGGCTGCCTCCACCTTCTCTGACCCCAGCAACTAAGCTGTGAAGGGAGGCTTAATGCTGTCTCTCAGAGCAGCCTCAAAACTCCTACTTGCGTGCAAGCAGGAGCGGGCAGGGGTCTCTCAGTTGTGAAGGGAAGCTTCACGCTGCCTATCAGAGCTTGCATGCAAGCAGGAGTGGGCAGGGATCTCTCAGTTAGGCAACGGGAAGCCTCCCTTCCCATCTGAGGGATCCCCGCCCCCTCCTGCTTGCATGCAAGTAGGAATGGGATTGGGGCTGCTCCGATGGGAAGGGAGGCATCGTGCTGCCTGAGAGATCCCTGCCCCCTCCTCTTGCACACAAGTAGGAGTTGGGATGGGACTGCTCCGAAAGGCAGTGTAAACCCTGCCCTCGCCTGCTTGCACGCAAGTAGGAATGGGATTGGGGGCCACTCTTGGCCCTCCTTCTCCTTCCATGCCTGACCCACCGCACACCACTTCCCCACCACCACCAAAGAACCAACAACTCAGGGGCTGCCCAGGCTCATGAAGAAAGGAGATAGAAGCCTCAGAGGAAGGGGAAACGTGACGGTTGAGGTCAAGGCAGCTGCCGCCCCTCCGCCACTGCCATCACTGCAGCATCAACATCCCGAACGTGTAGTATTTATTTATTTATTTAAAGTGTCCCCAGATTCATTGAAAAAAATCTGGTAACCTTAGCCAGGCAGCCACCATATTAATTTCCCACAGTGCCCCCAAAGCAGCTCTACATTGGAGAAAATTTAAATGGTGACTTCCTGGCACCAGCACAGAGCTGTATGGGACAATGTAAAGGGTGGGGGGTCTGATAAATGTTTGGTGTGGACCTGTCCGGACTCTGGGGCCTGCTTGAAGATGCCATGTGGTGATGTCATGCCTGACACATAGTAAGAGGTGGAAATCTAGAACGACTCAACTGGTCCGCAAAATTGTAGAAGCAAGAGCTTTACAATAACGTCAACTTTGCATATTGGGGGACTAATATCAATGAAACATTCCTCAGTCCTTTTAAGAGGCACATTTGTGGGCAGAAGCAAAAATGTTCACTGTGAAATATGTGGGATGAGCCATTACATATACTGCATCTGGTTTCAAACACCTCATATACCAAACTATACTTTTTGCAACTCTTGCTTAATTTACCAAAAGAAGGAGTTAACTGTCCAATTAAAAAGCTAAAGAGTGATAGAGCACACGAACCTTTAGCTGAGGTGATGGAGAGCTGCAGAAATGTGGTATAATAGTGGAGCATTGCAACTAAGAAAGATCCCTGCAGTACCCACAGATGGGCTGGAAGGAGACAGGATAGTATGGGCCAAGCAGTGGCAACAGTCCTAAGAACACAAAAAGAGTTTTGTGAAATTTGAGCACCTTATTTCCAACAGTGGCCAGAGATGCCTCTGAAGCCCACAAGTGTCATGAGCCAGGAGTCGGCTTCACCTGTTGAACAGCAGCCTGAAGGGGGAGAAGGCAGAGTAGCTCCACGTGCAGCCTTCAAAGACACGGAGGAGATGGCGCTGATGAAAACCAGCTGGCTTTAGTTGCCTTAAGCTGGGCTTCCAGCAGCAGCCAGATGCTTGTAACAACACTTGTAGTTCCTGGCCCTACGTTGCTGCTTCCTGCTTGTCTTGACCCTTGACCCCATGCATGGCAACCCGATCCTATGGATCTCACTTTGGATGATGACTCTGCCTCTAGGCAAGTACACCTCAAAAGACTCTTCTGGTTGGCTGGCCTCCCATGCCACTGAGCTCTGCACGTTGTTGCTCAGCAACAAAACTACAACAGTAAGCAGGGTATGAAGGTAACAACCATCCCCTGTTGTTTCTCACCTGGCAGCTGGTGTCCAGAAGTACACTGCCTCTGAGGACGGATGTCCCATTTGTCTATCACATCATGGCAAATTGACATTGACAGACCTATCCAACTACTTCATCTAAGTCAGTGATCATTGCTACGTTATGTGCCAGGACATTCCATTCAGGCATTGCTTGAATAAGGATTTTCTTTTCTGTGTCCTACAGCTACTGCCAATCAGTTTCATTGGGCATTATGAGGGAAAGAAACATTTGTCCTTTTCCACTTTCTCCATACTATTCAGAGTATTATATAAAGAGGTGACTTTCCCACTTAGTCATTTTTCTTTTAAATTAGGTATAGGGAACCTGTGGTTTTGTTGAAGTTAGAGCCAGCCAGCATGGCCAGTGGTGAGGGATGCTCGGAGTCAGTGCTTTTTTTCTTAAAAAATGTTTAGGGGTACTCTCATTTTGACTCAAGAAAATCAACATTTTATAGTTTAAATCGGGGAAAATAAAGGCAGTAAATGGACAAAAGTACAAAGATTCACAAAATGTTTAAGGGTATGTGTACCCCTGCATCCCCCCAGAAAAAAGCATTGGTCGGAGTCATAGCCCAGCAACATCTGGAGGAGCACAAGTTCCCACCCCTGTTCTAAATTAAAACAAGTCAAACAGTTTTGCTTGGTAATGGACCACCCCATCATACCCTGGGGCAATGGTGGTGCTGCAATCCAGTATGCGAGAGATTGAGCAGTCACATACAACAAGGCACATTTTTGCTAGTTTAGGGATTAACAACCACAGAGTTGTATTGCTACCATAAAAATGTAATTGGTAGAGAGGACACTGTGTGATGTCATTTCCCATCTTCTCCTCTCCCTCTTTCTCTTCCTTCAACCCAGTGATGGGGCAGACATGCATTTTGCCTACTCCAGCTCAGGCATCTGCCTGAGACTGTTAATACCAGGGATTGGCAAGGTTTACCTCGCCTGGGCCAGTTCACTCCAGCGGAGACCCCTCCATGACCTGGACTGCATGCATGTGTGAGCACATGGGCCTGCGATTTCCAGCGTCTGCACAGACGTGATTTCCAGCACCATGGAAGTGAGTCCCCACGTCGCACCAGTTTAGTGCAGCATGCTGGGACTCGCCGAGCGGGCGGCTCAGTTTGGGGGTGGCTTGTGAGCTAGTTAAACGACCCCTGTGGGCCGCTTGTGGCCCATGGGCCTTAGGTTGCCGACCCCTGATTTATATAAGTATATAAGTATTCACCTGCAAAGTTCTTTACTGCTGCTGTAGCTGAGAACCAATGCAAGACTAGGAGTAAGTAAATTATATTTTTTAATTTACTTCCCAGTCTTTCTTAAGCTGAGTAAGAAAAGAAGGAGCCAGCTTGCTTTGCAATTGGACTTGTTCAAAAGAAGACTTTACAGCCTAATTCCTACGCTTCAATTTGCTGCTAAGGATGGGACTTGAAACTATGTTTAACCTGGAGATGGATGCCTGGAGATATAAATTGCAATTAATATATCCTCTCCTACCTATTAAAACTCATTTCGCAGAGCAGATAGTGTAGTCCCATCATGTCTTCACCCATAAGGAAAGAAACCAACCTGGTGATGTAATGAGGGAGCTGCAGCCCAAGAAAGGAAAGGAGGTGGTAAGGGAACACCGAGCTACTTTATTATTTTTATTATTATAATTATTATAATTATTATTATTATTATTATATTTTATATATATATATATTCTTTATTAATTTAAAATACAAACATATGCAAAAATACACAAAATCATTGCAACAAAAGTGAAGGAGAGTAAAGAAAGAAGAAATCAAAAAGGCAGAAAAAGAACAAACTAAGAAAAAGAAAAAGAAAGAGCTATGTACAAAAAAGAACAATAGCTGCAGCCCAAGAAAGGAAAGTAGGTGGTGGTAAGGGAACACCGAGCTACTTTAAATGAATTCTGATCTCCAGAGCCTGATGAGCTGCAGCCAAGGGAGCTTATGGATGTAATCTCAGAGCCTCAGTCTATAATATTTGAGAATTCTTGGAGAACAGGTGAAGTTCCTGCAGACAGAGATGGGCAGATCTTCAAAGGGGGGCGGGGCGGCGAGCATGGGTTTCTCAAAAACAAGTATTGACAAATGAATCTCCTTTCTATTTTTGATTGAGTTACAAATTTGGTGGATCAGGAGAATGCTGTGCACATGGTGTATCTTGATTTCAGGAAGGCTTTTGGCAAAGTTCCCAATGATACTTTTGCAGACAAACTGGTTAAATGTGGGCTGGACGATGTAACTGTAAAGTAGATTTGCAGCTGGTTGACTGACCAAACCCAGAGAGTACACATTAATGGTTCCTCGTCATCCTGGAGAAAAGAGACAAGTGGGGTGCTGCAGGGTTCTGTCTTGGGCCTATTGTTGTTCAATGTCTTTATAAACAACTTGGACAAAGGGACTGAGGGGTTGCTCATCAACTTTGCAGATGACACCAAATTGGGAGGGGTAGCTAATGCCACAGAAGACAGAACTAGGATTCAAAATGACATAAACAGACTAGAGAACAGAATGAAATTCAAGAGGGACAAATGTAAAGTTCTGCACCTAGGCAGGAAGAACCAGCTGCACAAATATAAGATGGGGAATATCTGGCTTACCAGTAGTACATGTGAAAAGGATCTAGGGGTCTTAGTAGACCACCTGCTTAACATGAGTCAACAGTGTGATGCAGCAGCAAAAAAGAGCTAATGCTATTCTAGGCTGCATCAACAGAAGTATAGTGTCAAGGGAAGTAATAGTATCACTCTATTCTGCCCTAGTCAGACCACACTTGGAATACTGTGTCCAGTTCCGGGCACCACAGTTTAAGAAGGTTATTAACAAGCTGGAACAGGTGCAGAGGAGGATGACCAAGATGATCAAGCATCTGGAAACCAAGCCTTATGAGGAATGGTTGAAGAAGCTGGGTATGTTTCGCCTGGAAAAGAGAATCCCAAGAGGAGATATTTTAGCCATCTTCCAATATTTCAAGGGCTGTAATATGGAAGAGGGAGCAAGTTTGTTTTCTCCTGCTCCAGAGGGTAGGAACCAAACTAATGGATTCAAGTTTCAAAAGGGAGATTGCGACTAAACATCAGGAAGAACTTTCTGGCAGTAAGAGCTGTTTGACAGTGGAACAGTCTCCCTCAGGAGGTGGTGGACTCTCCTTCTTTGGAGGTTTTTAAGTAGAAGTTGGATAGCCATCTGTCATGGATGCTTTACTAAGATTCCTACTAAGATTCATACATTTTATGATTCTATGAATACTGTACTTAGGGTGAAATGAATGGAAGTTTTGCCTTCGAACCCTCCTCAATCTATTTAAGCCAGCTTCTGCGTGCTCAAACTCATTTAACCAGCGGAACCTCGAGGAATCCAAATGGCTGAGTAGGACACGCACGCACAAGGTTTTCCCTTGAGGTGTGCGCAGAAGGATTGCCTCGCCGCTTTTCTTTCCTTGCCAACCCACCAGCCCCGCCTACATCAAAGAACACGGTAGTGCCCTCTCCCCCCCCCCCTACTCTTTGGCAGCAAACGTGACTCGCCAGAGGAATGGGCTACTTTTCTCATCGGGCATGTTTACTCGGAAGAAAGTCCCACTGGAGAAGTGGGAGCAGGGCGCAGACTTTTGGGGGTTTCTTCCGTGTAAAAGTAATAGGGTTGGGTTAAAGATGCATTCTCTGCAGGTCCCCGACAGGCTGGTCTCGTTAACTGAGTCACAGGCTCCTAGAATGGTAGAGTTCGAAGGGATCCCGAGGGTCATGCAGTCCAACCCCCTGAAATGCAGGAATCTCAAGGACGGCAGCCATAACAGGTGGCCATCTGACCTCTGCCGTTCCGCTGCCTTTCCGATCGACCCACAAACGTGACCAGAACAAGTGCGATTCAGAGGAGAGAAAGAGAGAATCCCTGGACCGTTTTCTACGCGGATCCGTTGCGGCGGGGTTTGTGGCTCTCGCGAATCGAGTGCATCGGTGAGATCGTGAAGTTGGCGGTGGCTGGCTTCCCCAGAGCAGATGGCTTAGCCCTCCACCCCCACCCGCATGCCTCTCTCTCACTCACACTGGCCGGCCTCGTCCCTCCATCCCAGTTCCCTTCAGGTTCGTTCCAGGTTTCAGCTTCATGCTGTTATTTTGTTCTCCTGGAACGAGACTAGTTTGGCTTCCCAGAGAGAGGACAAAAAGCAAATCCCTTCAACAGGCAAAGCAGAGCACCAGGGGGGCCGATTGCAGAGGGAGAGAGGAAGGGAGGGACGGGGGGGGGTCAAAAGTATACCCCCCCGATTCGAGCCGGCCATTGTGTTGCCTTCAGCGCCCACCCTCGCCCCGGTCAAAGAGCTATGGCAGTGATGGGCGATGAATGGAGCCGGACAAGAACGGCTCCATGTGGCGCCCCGCTCATTATATTCAATTTAGCCGACACTCCAGGCGGGGCTGGGGGGGGGGTTCAATCTCCCTCTCCCGCCCTCTCTTCTTTTGCCCTTTTCGCTTGTCATCGGGAAGTAATACAGACATTGGTGGCTCCGACGCGCAGGACCGCCAAGCTATTCTCTGGCGAACCGCTAACGAGGGCTTCACGAGCCATTTATACAGTGTCATCTTGGAAACCTTTCGAAAGCTCCCCCTGTTTAGTCGAAATCCGATTTGGAGCTCAGCCCCAGTTCCCCTGCCCCTAGTTTCGCAGCCCTACTGGCCAAAAGCTTAAGATCTGGATCACTCTCTCTGCCCTCCCCGCGCCCCACCCCCCCCACCCCGCCGTCTGCTTACTGCACAAAAACGCCATCCTAGGGCGAGCTCGTGGGAAGGGCAACGCAGGTTTCTCTCTTACAAGAGGCTTATTTCTCCTGTTTTGT
The DNA here is from genome assembly GCF_964106645.2 of Podarcis pityusensis. NCBI lineage: Eukaryota > Metazoa > Chordata > Lepidosauria > Squamata > Lacertidae > Podarcis > Podarcis pityusensis. Next base: position 90,733,781 of record NC_138031.1, on the reverse strand, counting down.
TCTGGGGGTTTCTGCGTGGGAAGGAGAATGGGGCGCAAAGGGGAGCTCCTTGGCCATAGAGGCAGTCCTGTCCCCCCAAAGATCATCCTGGGCTGAAAGCCCAGCCCTGCCGGGCTTCAAACGGGGGCGAGACTTCTTCGCCTGTGCGCGGCGGCCGAAGGGATGCGCATTTGGAATGGACTGGATCGGACTTGTCTTAAGACACCAGTTTCTGCCCCGCCTTAGGAGGAGACGCTGGGAGCCCTTCAGTTCGGCTCTAGCCCAAAGCCATGATCCCGCTCACTGCCCCCCAGGGAAGAAAAATACGCCCTAGAGCCGAAGGACACAAGGTCAAGGCTCCCTCCAGAGCCTTTTTTCTCCTGCGTCTCCCCAGTCCCGGCACATATAATATATGTGCATGTTGCGATGTGAGATGGTCGGGGAAGCGTCTGGGGAGGTAAGGGAGCCCACCATTGGCTGATCCGCTACGCAAATTTGCATACCCGCGTCTATTAAAGACCCTTCGGAGGGGCCGCGCCGGCTTAGAAGCGGGATAGAGCGAGGCAGCTGCAGCGCGGAGCCCAGCGAGCAGGTAGCCGAGCAGCGGCGGCGCATGGAGCCAGTCTAGAGAGCACCCACGCCGAGCTAGGGAAGAACTCGCGAGTAGCCGCTGGCCTGTTGGCCCCTCGTTCTCGCCCCCTCGCATCCAGTGGCCCCTTCCTTCTCTCTGATCGGCGCGCAAGGCAGTGCCAGAGCCATGAATGTGCGCAAGAACGGGCGCTGCCCCGGCAACCTTTGCCACCCTGGGGGTCTGCTTTGCCTAGGCTGGCTGCTCTCCTCTGCCCTCGGCAAGACGATCCGATACCACACCTATGAGGAAGACCCTCCCGGCACAGTGATCGGCACTTTGGCCGACGAGCTGCCCCTGAAGGGCCCGGGAGGAGGCGGCGGAGAGCGCAGTTTCCGCCTGGTGAAGGCGCCGGGCAACAGCTCGCTGGTGCAGGTTCGCGAGCGGGACGGGCAGCTGAGCCTGGGCACAGAGCGGCTGGACCGCGAGGCGCTGTGCGGGCAGTCGGAGGAGCCGTGCGTGCTGGCCTTCGACGTGGTGAGTCTGGGCTGGCCGCGCAGCGGCAGCGGCGGGGGCTCGCCTCCTTCGCCTTACCGCCTGGTGCACGTGGAGCTGGAGGTGCGGGACATCAACGACCACGCGCCCCGCTTCCCGCAGCCGCTCATCGCCCTGGAGGTGTCGGAGAGCGCCGCGCCGGGCACCCGCCTGCCGCTTGACCTGGCGCACGACTTGGATGTGGGCTCCAACGGCATCCAGAGCTTCGCCGTCTCGCCCAACAGCCACTTTGGCCTGGAGGCACAGAGCCGCGCAGATGGGCTCAAGTGCGCCGAGCTGGTGCTGCTGACCGAGCTGGACCGCGAGGCGCAGGCCGCCTACCGCCTGGAGCTAGTGGCCAAGGACGGCGGCAGCCCGGCGCGCTCGGGCACGGCCACGGTCAGCGTGCGGGTGCTGGACGCCAATGACAACGCGCCCGCCTTCCCACATGGCGCCCTGCTGACCGTCGAGCTGCCGGAGGACGCGCCATCCGGAGCGCTGCTCCTCGACCTGGATGCCTCGGACCCGGACGAGGGCGCCAACGGGCAGCTGCTCTACGCTTGGGGCAGCCAGGTGCCCGCCGAGGCGCGGAACCTCTTTGCTCTCGACCCGCTCTCGGGGCGCCTCAGCCTTCGCGCTGCCGTCGACTATGAGGTCCAGCGCGCCTACGAGCTGGACGTGCAGGCCAGCGACCGCGGCGCCAGCCCGCTGGCGGCCAGCTGCAAGGTGGTGGTGCGCCTCCTTGACGTCAACGACAACGCGCCCGCCGTGGCCATCAGTGCCCTCAGCGCCGGCAGTGGCGGGACGGGCGCGGGGTCCGAGCCGGGACCGCTCGTCGAGGGGGGCGCGTCCCCCGAGGGCGCCGCTGCCGCCTGGACGGTGGCCTACGTGAGCGAGGCGGCGCCGGCCGAGAGCCTGGTGGCGCTGGTCAGCACCTCGGACAGCGACGCGGGAGCCAATGGTCAGGTGCGCTGCGCCCTGCTGGCCGCGCCGCACGAGCCCTTCGCCCTGCAGCGCGCCTACGACGCCAGCTACGTGGTGCTCACCACGGGCGCCCTGGACCGTGAGCGCGTGCCCGAGTACAACCTCACGGTTGTGGCCGAGGACCTGGGCTCGCCGCCGGCCAAGACCGTGCACCGTCTCACCGTGCGCTTGGCCGACGAGAACGACAACGCGCCTCGCTTCGCCAAGGCGCGCTACGAGGTGGCGGTGCTGGAGAACAACCCGCCTGGCGCCTACCTCGCTGCTGTCCTCGCCGCCGACCCGGACCAAGGAGCCAACGGCAAGGTCACCTATCGCCTGATGGACAGCCAAGTAATGGGCGCCTCCATTTCCACCTATGTTTCGGTGGATCCGGCGACGGGGGCCATCTACGCATTGCGCACTTTCAACTACGAAATCCTCAAGCAGCTGGAGCTGACCGTCCAAGCCACGGATGGCGGCTCCCCTCAGCTCTCCAGCGCAGCCTTGGTGAAGGTGCGGGTAGTAGACCAGAACGACAATGCGCCTGTCATTACTCTCCCAGCACTCATCAACGGCTCCCTTGAGATCGGGGTGTCCAGAAAAGCTGCCCACGACTCGGTGGTGGCACACATCAAAGCCAGAGATGCTGATGAGGGAGTCAACGCTGAGCTGAGCTTTTCCTTCCTAGAAGATCCGCAGCAACAGCAGCCACCAGCCCTGGACCTCTTTGCCATCAACAAGAAAACAGGAGAAGTTGTGCTCACCGGGAGCTTCTCAGAAGAACAGCTGGGCCAAGTCTACCAGCTGCTCCTCACCGTGGCCGACAATGGACGGCCTCCCCTCTCCACTACCGTCCCTATCAGTTTCCAGGTGACTGCTGCGTTGCTTCCCGCAAGCAGCCAGGATTCCAAGGCCAAGCCCAACACTGGGGAAGGGAAAGCTGTGCAGTGGGACATCCCCTTGATTGTCATCATCGTCCTTGCTGGGAGCTGCACTTTGCTGCTGGTGGCCATCATCACTATCGCCACCACTTGCAACAGGCGCAAGAGGGAGAAGAAGGGAGTCCTGGAGGAGCCGCTGGACAGCTCTCACCTGGAGAAGGGGCAGCAGGAAGGCAAGGGCAGTGGCCTGATCTCCTCCAGCCCTGGCACCCGAGGCAATGGCTTCGAAGTTCATTCCTTCCCCAGCAAATCTTCCTTTGCTAGCCCGGAGCCCTCCCCAGCCAGCGAAGACATCGCGCCTTTAGAAAACATCAGAGAGACCGCCAGTCTCTATGACAGCCAGAGCAGACTCCGGGGGACGAATGCAGAGGTAGCATTTCCCATGGTCTTGATTCCCTTTCCCCCCTGGGAGAGGCGCCTTGCTTCTTGCACCTTAGCTTATTATTCCCCCCCCCCCCCTTTAGCTTATTCTTGAATGTTTTGGGATTTTTACATCCAGTTCCCAAAGTAATTTTTTTAAAAAATATTTTATTAGTTGAATATAAGAACAACATATAATCAGATACAAGCAATCAAATACAGTTTTCCCCTAACCCCCCCCCAAAAAAACAGCCCCAACTACGTCCAGATAATTACATTAGTAATATAGTCAAATAAAAAATTATTTCTACAGTTCCTGGTTTAAAAAATATCATTCCACATGCTCCCATGTGTCTTAGGTGGTTTAAATGCATGTTCTTTCTTTGATGCATATGTAATAAAGGAGGACCACATTATGTAAAAGTTATGTAGTGTCTCACATTGTTAAAGTAATTAAGCAGGGATGTTTGCATTTAAAGTTATTTACAGCCAGTCTACACATCAGTTAAACCAGGCATCCCCAACCTTCGGCCCTCCAGATGTTTTGGACTATAATTCCCATCATTCCTGACCACTGGTCCTGTTAGTGAGGGATCATGGGAGTTGTGGGCCAAAACATCTGGAGGGCCGCAGGTTGGGGATGCCTGAGTTAAACAAAAGTTCTTGATTTGTAGCCTAGCTTGAGTCTAGATGATTCCAATTCACAGGGATGTGGTCCAAGCTGCTAGTTAGACTGCTTTTATTAACACTGCTGTTCCTTATAACATTTTTCTCCTTTTCTACCCCTCGCCCCCCCCCAAATCCTTCACATGTGCCCTTCCACCTTCTTCCAGTCTTATGCCTCTACCCCTAGTTACAGCAAAGAGTCAGTCCCACCTGTGGCCATCTGGAAGGGTCATTCTTTCAACACCATATCAGGCAGAGAAGCAGAGAAGTTCAGCGGCAAAGACAGTGGTAAAGGCGATAGTGATTTCAACGACAGTGATTCTGACATCAGTGGGGACGCTCTTAAAAAGGATCTCATCACTCACATGCAGAATGGTAAGGATGCCTTAAACTTTGGCACTTTCCCCTCAGAATGCCACAGAACTTGGAAACTGTTGTCTCAGAAACATTGAAAGAAACCCAGCACCAAAAGACCTGGTAACCATTCTACTGTTTTTGGAAACCCTCCTCAATTTTAATGAGTCTGGGAATAGGCTGTTAATTACAGCAAGAGCTATAGATTTCAATCAATCTCACAACTAGGGAAAATATAGCAGCCAGGGTGGCTGACAGTTTGGGGCGCATCCACATCACCCGAAGCCAAAGGACCAGGTTCTGTCTGGCTATTTCTTATCCTGCCATTTCTCCAAGCAGCTCAGAATGCTTATCCTTTGGATCCTTCTTGGCACAACGTTCTGAGTTGTGCTGGCTTGTATTGTGGCTTGTCATTTTAAGGGGAGGGTGCATGCAGGTCCCACCCCCCAGCATCTCCAGCTAGGGCTGGGAAGGAGCCCTGTTTGAAACTTCCACAGGCTGCTTAGCTAGGTGAAACAAAGATCTGACTTGGTGTATGGAAGCTTGCTATGATACAATTTTGATGGTAGCTGTAGGAGGATCTTTTTGTCCTTCATGTTAGTTTCATGAAATGATTCTTCCCCTTTCCATCTTTCCTCTCACTGAGAATGGCACTGATACAATAGTCTCCTAGGTGCTGCCCTAACAGTGCTCTGCTTGCTACGTGTCCATGTTCTCAAGTTTGTTTTTCCCCTTGCATTTCTAGGGTTGTGGGCTTGTACTGCTGAATGCAAGATCCTGGGCCACTCAGATCGATGTTGGAGCCCTTCCTGTGGCCAAGCCAATCCTCACTCATCCCCCCACCCAAAGACCCAGCTGTCCACCTTCTGCAAAAGCACCTCACTGCCCAGGGATTCCCTTCGCCGAGATAACTATTATCAGGCACAACTGCCCAAGACAGTGGGGCTGCAGAGTGTCTATGAGAAAGTCTTGCATAGGGATTATGACAGAGCTATTACATTGCTGTCGCCTCCTCATCAGGGGAGGCTGCCAGACCTCCAAGAGATCTCAGTACCCTTATACCAAGCACCCTCCACTCGATATTTAGGCCCTCCACCTGAGACCAGTCAGAAGGTTTAACTACTAATAAGTACTTAACTTGAGCTGAGGTTCATGAGTGTCAGGCCACAGGAGCCATGTAAGAAGCTGGTGTCAGGCCACAGAACTTGAATTTCCAGAACCACGCATTTGCTGGAGATGTTTATCTCTCAGTGTTATCTGCAGGCTGGCTGAAGAGGACAATGACTCTGAGCATGTGCAAAGTCTCTTTCTCACTGCTTTGTGATCACAGCCAGCCCCGACAAGCTTCCAAGTTTTTACAAGAAGTCTTTGTATTTTAGCACCTCTTTAAACACACACACACACACACACACACACACACACACACACACACAAAACCACACCCCTCTACCTGTGCCCTCCCTTGCATCTTATCCCCAAAGCATGTACCTACATAAATGCACACTGTTTGATTTCCCCCAAGAGTTCTTAAACTATTGACTCAGTTCAGTGAAGTATGTAGGAATAAGCAAAATGTGCCTTAAACACTAAGATATATGTTATAAATGAAGTTGTTGGGAAAGATTTCCAATTACATTGGTACTGTTTGATATTTGCAAACAAAAAACTCTTTGTGGTTAATGTAATTTTTATGAAATGTGCAGTATTTATTTTTTTTTGTCCTATATTGACCTTTTGTTTCACCCATGGCCTGCCTTTTCATAGTGGTTTTTTAAAAACCTGTATATGATGTAATGTAATGTTTGTACATAAGGAAATTTCACTCTATTTTTATATAATAAAACCTTGGGGAAGGAGAATCTGAATTTCTTGCCAAAGGAACTGTCTGAAAGACATGTGCAGAAGAAAAAAAAACCTGAATTATTTAGGAGTCACATAAAGGAACTGTCACAGTTTAATGCTAAGTTAGTTAAGCAACTACTTGTATTGGAAAGACTGCCTTGCAAAGTATGAATTGTGTTTCTGGAGTCCATGGTCAGTTTCAAACTAAATGTGGTTTAATTATTCTGTGTCACTTATATAAACACTAATAAAGACTTGTTATGAGTTTCAGGGGCTCAGATGCTGCATTTGATTATCACAGTTACAAATTTACAGGCCTTTCCAAGTCAGGTAATAGACAATTTTTGCATAAGAACAGGGAGTCATAGAACTATCTTAAAATAGCTAGCATCCAAATTTACTCCCATACCACCTAATTTCAGATTTTTCTGAGGGCTGTTTCATCTAAGAACCTTAGAGGAGCTCGTGGATCCGGCCCCTGGTGTATCTGGGCCACCTTCTGTTCTCACAGTGGCCAGCCAAATGCCTGTGGGAAACCCAGGCCAGAGCCCTTTTCCCTCCTGTGTTTTCCAGCAACTGATATTCAGAAACGTTTGCTGCCTCCAGCTGTGGAGGCAGAGCAAAGGCATCGTGACCAGCAGCCCATGAGAGTCCTTGCCTTCATTAATGTCTCTAATTCTCTTTGAAAGCCATCTAGCTTGGTGGCCTTTGCTGCCTCCCGTGGAAGGGAGTTCCACAGTTTAACTATGTGCTGCATAAAGAAGTTCTTTCTTTCATCTCTCCTGAATGGTCCAACACTGGCATCATCAGATGCCTGCAACTTCCAGTGTTATGTGAGACAAAGAAAAACTTCTCTCTCCAGTTTCTTCATCCCATACATGATTTTTTACACTTCTATCACGTCTCCTCTTACTCCCCTTTTCTCTAAACTGAAAAGCCCCAAACACTGAAACCTTTCTTCACAGGGGAGTCACTCCATCCCCACAATTGTTTTGGTTGCCCTTTTCTGAACCTTTTCCAACTCTTCAATGTGACCAGAACACGGTGAGGTGCAGTCACACTATAGATTTATATACTGTAATGACATTATGATAATGTCGTTTATTTTCACTTTTTTTCCTATTGATCCCTAGCATGAAATTTGAGCATATATGTGAAATGGATAATTTTTTTGCCCCAACATGTATCATTTTACAATTGTTTATATTGAAATGCATTTGCTGTTTTACTGCCCATTCACTCAGTTTGGAGAGGTCTTTTGGAGCTCTTCAGTCTCTCTTTGTTTTAACCACCCTAAACTGGTATCACTGGCAAACGTGGCACTTCACTACTCACTGCTAGCTCTACATTGCCTATGAGCAACTTACAAAGCACAGATCCTTGGGGGACTCCATTTTCTACACCTCTCTCTTTGGAGAAACTTGTCAGTTAATTCCTACTGCTTGCTTCCTGCAACTTAACCAATTCCTGATCCACAGCATCTAGCCTCCCTTTCCAATTACCCACCTCCCATGATTACCCAGCATCCTTCTACCACTGTCACCATTCCCACATTCTGTCCTGATCTCACCTGAAGACTCCTCACATCACCCTGTTATTTCTCTATCTCCTGCTTTTACCTTCACAGCCCTTCTACAACTCTTGTTTGCCCTCCTTTCTACATTCTGCTCCATTCACGCCACATTGTTTTTGTGAGATAACCAGGCTCATATAACCAAAATGCTTAACTCTAATTAATGCATGAAGGGGTTAATGCCATAGAGTAGGCTGTCCTGCCAGGCTTAGCTAGCTCACTTCCCCTCACCTTGGGAGGAATTTTCACTTCTTTGGAACTAAACTAAATTTTATTGCCTGTGCAACCTTTCTGGCTGATGTGTGGAAAAGCACATGAACCTGACCATTGGAGAGTTTGTAAGAAAACCCTTTTTTACTTACCAAATGTGTGGTTTTTTCCTTTGTTGGGGGAAGAAGGGACTATTTTGGAACTCACCACATTCATGCCTCCTCCTCTCTCCTCTCTTGCTACACTTTCCTTTTACACAAAGCACCCCTATGGTGACATCCTGTATCCTCCTCCCACACATTGCAGCTACTAAACATCCTTTCCATCTTCTGCCCGGCTAGAACACCACCATTCACTCCTATTATTCTGCCCCTTTCATCTTCAACCCCCGTTTCCCTGCCTCCTATTTTGCAACTGCCTTTGCACCCCATTAGGTGCATTGGATGGGGTGGGGGGACTTCACTGCACTCTCAGGTGGTAGAGTGAACACATCCTAAGTAACCTATTTGATGCTTGCACCTGCCACATGGGTTACAACCTAGGCATATCTAGCTGAAGCTCATCTGTCAGCTACAGATGAGCTAGGAACTTTATTTTTTGCTTTGTCTATCTACTGCTATCTACTGCTATTGGGGTGATTTAAATTTTGCTAGGGAGCAAGTTTCCTAGGCCAGATTTCTCTGGTTACATTTCTTGGGGACTAGATAATCTCTGAGCATCCAGCATCATTTACAGCCTTTGAGTAACGGGAAGGATAATGGGAGGGTATTCAAATAAGTTCCGCCACCTTCAAATATTCACCACAGCTTCAGTTTTGCTCTGAGTAGAAATGCTGTTTGAGGCAATCAGAGTAGAAGAGTAAGAAGTGGCTCAGAAGGAGGAGCCACTCTTGTACTCTGACCAAGAATCTGTATGGTAACAGCTGGAGAGGACTAGGCAAAATCAGGCCACACGGCTAGTCTCTGGTGGAGATTATGCCCTAAGAAACAGTTAAATAGCACAGTTTCTGCAGCAAAGTCTGAAACCTTTTCCTGCCATAAGGAAAATGAAACAGTGGCTTTAACTGCTAATGTTTCCCCCCATCAGGAAAAAGAAGAAATATGTGCTAGGGGGACTTATTGCCCTGGGAGCTGAACTGGAAATGGAGCAGATGGCCACAGACGTAACACAAGAGGGCAAGGACCGACTTTGGCCATAGGAAACCTGAATTAGCAAGTCTTGGTGCAAGAAGCAATTCATTCTAGGCTCTCATTTGGACACTTGGCCCATGACATCAGCAGAGAAGGCCACTTCATTTATTCAATACTTACAGGGCAAACACCACAGTCAATTCCAATATCACAGGAGCCGTCAAATGTCCCAAATAAACAAGCACAGGGAACATGACATCAGTGCCCATGATTACAATAGCGAGGATTTCATTGGCTTTTACACTTGGCTGATGATATTGAATAACACTGAATAAAAAATTCCTTTTAAAAGCAAATTGTTATTTGTTTTTCTTTTAACATTTCATTTCTAACCCACCCTTTATCTCACAAGTGATTGTACTGTCCCAAAGCTTTGCCAAACCATTGTCACCCTTTCACAAACCATTCTTAAACACTGACCACAGGGCATAATGCTTGGCCTTCTATAAAGGACCTTGCCATAAAAATAGGTTACAAGGAGCAATAAAACCAAGTTTTAAACCATCTCCACACAACAGCCAAGGAATCACATAGCCCAGGATTGAGATTTGGATCTTGATTGCTTCAATTATTGCTGTTCTATTTTTCTCAGGAATTCTCTTCAAAATGTACAACAAATCTCCTTTACTTTCACATCTTCTCGAGCAATCGTTGCGATTCCATTTGTTTGTACCTATCTTAAAATTGCATGATAGCAAGCAAAAACTCGTTCTCTTATCTAGCTTCACGGCCTTGATGGCAGCCACAACTAGCTTCTGGAATTAGTGATAGTCATGGAACCAGGGGGACATTAAAAGAACACCAACCCATATTTAGCACCTAAAGATAGAAGTCAAGAACAGGTAAGCAGGCAACACATGTTTTACCTGATCCCCATTGACATCTCTGGCTCTCACAAGCTCAAGGTCTTTCTGATTCCCAGAGAATACCAGTGAAGGGAGGGATTGCTGCCATCCCTTGGGGCAGTTGCTTGTGGTGTCAGATCCAGTTCCTTCTCTGTGACCTCTCTCTCATGCTCCACTGGGTTGGATGCTCCTGCTGTTACAGAAGGGTCATTCCATAAAAAGAGATCCAACTTTTTTACCTCATGTCATCCAATTTTATTAATAATGATCAAAACTAAGTTTAAATCTAAAATTTTAATTTTTTTATCTCATCCCGTTTGTGAGTTATGAGGGTTTGACATTTCAAAAAATTGACAATTTTGGCCTGCATGACTACACAAAAATCTTAAAAGCCCAGCCCAGAATTGAGACACATTAAAACTAAAAACGCCTGAATTCAGGACTTTGCCTATGGGATAAATTATTTCAGTGAATGCATAGTCTGAGAGTTGGGAGCCCTTGTGTTCCACAATGCTGACCATCCTCAAACTAACACACACTGAGACTCCTTTGAAGACATGAATTTGCCTTATATTGTACCAGAGTAGCCCAATATTCCCTACCCTGGCTAGCAACACCTCTCCAAGACTGCCTCACACAGGCTTGTTTCTGAGCTCTACAACACAGCCCTTAACTGGGATTGAACCATGAAACATCAACATGCAAATCAGATGCTGTAGTTCTCAGCTACAAGTGCTTCCTGATCAGTTTCTGGACGGCTTCCATTCTCTATGGTGTGAAGGTTTAGGAGCATAGGGCGATCTCCAGTGTTAGTCATACTCAGTGTAGACACATTCCTCTCAGTGGATCTACTCTGAGTATGACTAATGCAGGAGATTGTCCTTAGGAAGCTGCCTTATTACTACGTCAGACTATTGAATCATAGAATCATAGAATCATAGAGTTGGAAGAGACCACAAGGGCCATCGAGTCCAACCCCCTGCCAAGCAGGAAACACCATCAGAGCACTCCTGACATATGGTTGTCAAGCCTCTGCTTAAAGACCTCCAAAGAAGGAGACTCCACCACACTCCTTGGCAGCAAATTCCACTGTCAAACAGCTCTTACTGTCAGGAAGTTCTTCCTAATGTTTAGGTAGAATCTTCTTTCTTGTAGTTTGGATCCATTGCTTCGTGTCCGCTTCTCTGGAGCAGCAGAAAACAACCTTTCTCCCTCCTCTATGTGACATCCTTTTATATATTTGAACATGGCTATCATATCACCCCTTAACCTCCTCTTCTCCAGGCTAAACATGCCCAGCTCCCTTAGCCATTCCTCATAAGGCATCGTTTCCAGGCCTTTGACCATTTTGGTTGCCCTCCTCTGGACACGTTCCAGTTTGTCAATGTCCTTCTTGAACTGTGGTGCCCAGAACTGGACACAGTACTCCAGGTGAGGTCTGACCAGAGCAGAATACAGTGGCACTATTACTTCCCTTGATCTAGATGCTATACTCCTATTGATGCAGCCCAGAATTGCATTGGCTTTTTTAGCTGCCGCGTCACAATGTTGGCTCATGTCAAGTTTGTGGTCAACCAAGACTCCTAGATCCTTTTCACGTGTACTGCTCTCAAGCCAGGTGTCCCCCATCTTGTATTTCTGCCTCTCATTTTTTTGCCCAAGTGCAATACTTTACATTTCTCCCTGTTAAAATTCATCTTGTTTGTTTTGGCCCAGTTCTCTAATCTGTCAAGGTCATTTTGAAGTGTGATCCTGTCCTCTGGGGTGTTAGCCACCCCTCCCAGTTTGGTGTCATCTGCAAATTTGATCAGGATGCCCTTGAGTCCATCATCCAAGTCGTTGATAAAGATGTTGAATAAGACCGGGCCCAAGACAGAACCCTGTGGCACCCCACTAGTCACTCTTCTCCAGGATGAAGAGGAACCATTGATGAGCACCCTTTGGGTTCGGTCAGTCAGCCAGTTACAAATCCACTGAGTGGTAGCATAGTCAAGACCGCATTTTACCAGCTTCTTTACAAGAATATCATGGGGCACCTTGTCAAATGCCTTGCTGAAATCAAGGTAGGCTACATCCACTGCGTTCCCTTCATCTACCAGGCTTGTAATTCTGTCAAAAAACGAGATCAGGTTAGTCTGACATGACTTATTTTTCAGAAATCCATGCTGACTATTGGTGATCACAGCATTCCTTTCTAGGTGCTCACAGACTGTTTGCTTAATGATCTGCTCCAGAATCTTCCCTGGTGTTGATGTCAGACTGACTGGGCGGTAATTATTTGGGTCCTCTCTTTTCCCCTTTTTGAAAATAGGGACAACATTTGCCCTCCTCCAGTCTGCCGGGACTTCGCCTGTTCTCCAGGAATTCTCAAAGATGACTGCCAGTGGTTCTGAGATCACATCTGCCAGTTCTTTTAATACTCTTGGATGCAGTTCATCTGGCCCTGGAGACTTGAATACATCTAAACTAGCCAAGTATTCTTGTACTATCTCCTTAGTTATTCTGGGCTGTGTTTCCGCTGCTGAATCATTTGCTCCAAATTCTTCAGGTCGGGCATTGTTTTCTTTATCGGAGAAGACTGAGGCAAAGAAGGCATTGAGGAGTTCAGCCCTTTCTGTGTTCCCTGTTTGCATTTCACCATCTTCTCCTCTGAGTGACCCCACTGTCTCTTTGGTCTTCCTTTTGCTACGAACATACCCATAAAAGCTTTTTTGTTGCTTTTAACCTCTCTAGCAAGCCTGAGTTCATTCTGTGCTTTAGCTTTTCTGACTTTGTGTCTACATGTGCTGGCTATTTGTTTGAATTCCTCTTTGGTGGTTTCCCCCCTTTTCCATTTTTTGTACACATCCTTTTTTAATCTTAACTCAGTTAAAAGTTCTTTAGATAGCCAGCCTGGCTTCTTTAGGCACCTTCCATGTTTCCATCTCATTGGTATTGCCTGAAGTTGTGCTTTTACTATCTCCCTCTTAACAAACTCCCAGCCATCATGAACTCCCTTTCCTTTTAGTATTACTGTCCATGGGATCTCACCCAGCACTTCCCTAAGTTTGATGAAGTCAGCTTTCTTAAAGTCAAGAAATTGAGTCCTAGTATGCTTGGCTGCTCCTTTCCGCTGTATAGTAAACTTCAGAAGAGCATGATCACTTGCGCCTAATGATCCTTCCACTTCTACCCCACTAACCAGGTCATCAACATTGGTTAGGACCAGATCTAAAATGGCTGTTTCTCTTGTTGCTTCTCCCACTTTCTGGACAATGAAGTTGTCTACAAGGCCAGTGAGGAATCTGTTTGACCTTATGCTCTTGGCTGAGTTTGACATCCAACAAATATCCGGGTAATTGAAGTCCCCCATTACTACTATCTCCCTTCCTTTTGCATGCTTGGCCATCTGTTCCAGGAAGGCATCATCTATGTCCTCCGTTTGGCTTGGGGAACTATAGTAAACTCCCACAATGAGGTCACTGTTATTCTTCTCTCCCTTAATTTTGACCCAAATGTTCTCACTTTGGCTTTGAGGTTCTAAATATTGGATCTCTTCACAGGTATACACATCCCTGACATATAACGCCACTCCTCCTCCTTTCTTGTCTGGTCTGTTTCTCTGAAATAGATTGTATCCCTCCATAATTACATTCCAATCGTGGGACTTATCCCACCAGGTTTCAGTGATGCCTATTATGTCATATTTAGTTTGCTGTACCAAGAGCTCAAGCTCATCTTGTTTATTTCCCATGCTTTGCGCATTAGTGTACAGACACTGAAGTCCATTAATCATTCCCCCGTGACTCTTATTTAAGGATTTTTTCCTCCCACCACTAGGTCTGTGTGCTGTTTGCTCCATTTGGTCTATGACATTTGGATGATCATCTTCATCAATTGATAGACTCCTACCTTCAGGAGCACTGTCTCCCTCCCCCACATTAGTCAGTTTAAAGCCCTCCTGATGAGATTTCTGAGATTTTTGGCAAAAACATTCCTCCCAACCGTTGTGAGGTGCAGCCCATCGCTTGCCAGAAGTCCATCTTCAAGAAACTGCAGTCCGTGATCTAAGAATCCAAACCGTTCCTGTTTACACCATTTGCGAATCCAGCTGTTCATTTCCACTATTTTTCCCTCTCTCCCTGGGCCACGTCATTCAACTGGGAGGACAGATGAGATGACAATTTGTGCATTTAATTGCTTCAATTTCCTGCCCAGAGCCTCGTAGTCTCTTTTGATCTTCTGGAGGCTATTGCTTGCAGTGTCATTGGTTCCCACATGAACCAAGAGGAAGGGGGTATTTGTCAGTGGGTTTTATGATTCCTTGCAGTCGTTCAGTTACATCTTGGATCTTAGCCCCGGGGAGACAGCACACTTCCCGAGACATCTTGTCAGGCCCACAGATCACTGCTTCTGTTCCCCTCAGTAGGGAATCTCCTATCACCACTACACGCCTCCTCTTAGGTTTGGTTGGGGTTCTTCCGTGAGCTGTCCGTTCCAAGGTCGCCTGCACATTCCCTGAGGACTGACTTTACTGCTCGTCTTCATATACCTGATCGACTGTAATGAGGGAGAGATCCTCAAATGGAGTCTGCTCTTCGTCTTCCATGCCAGGGGAGAGGACCTCAAAGCGATTGTGTATTTCTAAACAATCAGAGCGAACCCTGGGCCTCCTACTTCTTTGAGTCACGTTTCTCCATATACAGTGGTGCCTCGCAAGACAAAATTAATTCGTTCTGCGAGTTTTTTCGTCTTGTGAATTTTTTGTCTTGCGAAGCACGGTTTCCCATAGGAATGCATTGAACGGTTTTAAGAAAAAGGACGTTTTCGTTTTTTGTCTTGCGAAGCAAGCCCATAGGGAAATTCGTCTTGCAAAGCAACTCAAAAAATAAAAAACTCTTTCGTCTTGCGAGTTGTTCGTCTTGCGAGGCATTCGTCTTGCGAGGTACCACTGTATCTGGCTCCTGTGTTGGTGAACTAGCCTCCTTCTCAGGGGAGTCCCCTGTCTCCTCCTTGGTGGAGACGGTGTGCTCTGTTGCTTCCAAGAAGAGCTCCAGCTCTCTAATTCTTTGGAGCGTAGCTACACGTTCCTCCAGTTGCTGGACTTTGTCTTCTAAGAGGGAAAGCAACATGCAATTGCTGCAGATAAAGCTGCCTGCAACCTTTGGCAAGATGGCAAACATTGCACAGGAACCGCAGGCGACTGCAGCTGTTCCGTCCCCCTCCATCTTGAGAACGTGTCGTTGGGGGTGGCTACAGCGGTCCTCCATCATAAAAAGCGTGAAGACAGGACAAATAACTCCCCCCCCAAAAAAAACAAACCTAGGTCTCCCCCAACAAATGTTTGAAACTAGCTCCCCTAAATCTAAAAGATGCTCTGATAAGCTCCTCCCACAGCTAATCACCTGCCTCAACAGAAACCCTGCCCCCTCTGACCTTTGCACAGGGAGAGCAGCTAATCAGCCACAAAGAATCACACACATAAGAAAACCCTTTTTGCACCTTCTTCAGCTGCTGCCCTGCAAGCTCTGGTCTATCATCTGATGAGCAGTGACTCTCCAAGGTGATCTTCTTGCCCATCACTTGCTTCCTGATCCTTTACAGTGGAAATGCCCTCTGTGCTGGCACTATGGGGTCCTTCTCTATGCAAGGGGGGAAAGGAAGAGATCAAAAGGAAGAGACTTTCCTTGGGCCATTGTAGGCTGCAAGGTGCTCCTTCTCACAACATCTGGAATAGCTTGAATTCTAAAGATTTCTTCTGTTCCTTTGTGCTCATCTCTTCCTCCCCCTCCACACCATTCTCCACTTTGACCATCCTTTCTCCTTAAGCCTTTGCCTACATTTAATCACCTCCATGTGACCCTTTCTTATTGCAGGCTACTTCTTTTTAAGTTATTTACTTAGCTGTGAAACTGATTATCCGTGTAACGACTTTAATCAATTATTTGTAGCGAAGAACTTCTCTGCAATTTAATTAGCTAAAGTTCTTTCCTGACCTAGGAATATCTCAGCTGCATCATATGAGGGCTTCAACTTTGAAATGGCAACACTGTTCATTAAAAATAACTAATAGCTGCAGGGTTTCAATATGTAAATGTTCATTTTCATAATGAGAAAAAAGGGGCAGGGAGATTCTACCTGTCTGTATTCATTATAGTGTGTCCATTCAGGATAACTCACATTTGCTAAACCCAAGTTTAATTAACATGCTTATTTTTCAATAATATTTCCCTATTATAATAAATTGAATGTTTAAATAGCTAGTGCAAACATTTTTGATCCAAGACAAAAATGCTTACACAGTGCTGGTTTAAGCATTTAATTTATTATAATCCTTTCCATAATAAATGCCTTAGATGTTTGGGGGTGTACTGCAAAAGACTATTAGCAGCATTTCCTCTGGTAATGTTTAATCCAAGACAATCAAAAATGTGAGGCGTGAATGAAATTGGACCAGAAGCAATTATGATAAATGGGAGCGTCAAGGAGCCTCTACTCCCTCCCCCTGGCTGAGAGCCCCTGCAGCAGGTGCTTGTTCTGTGGTGAAGCAAAACCCTGCCAGGCTGTGCTGTCATTAAAAGATCATATGGAAATTAATCAAAGGACGAAGGGAGGGCAAGGCATGTATGAATCCTATGACCTCCTCACCCCTCTGCACCACTTTGGCTTCCCCCTTGGGTCAATAGCTGATAGAGTTCTCACAAATTAAGTTCGCCTGCTTTCCAGACCCAGAACAACCATCAAAACAAGCTGATTTAGAAGCAACTTAATAAAAGCAATTTCAAACCAGGCAATAATCACAAAAGAACAACAGCCCCACTGAAGTGGAACTGGAGACAGCAAGCAATTAATGAAGGCCTTGTGGGAAGTAGAAGCATCTCAGAAGATGAAACTGCCTTTGGAAAGCCAAGAGCCCAATAGGTGGCGGTGCAGGACCTGCCATTTTTTACCTGGATGACATCGCTCAGAGGTCTTCAAAGACGCAGGAAGCAAGTATTGCTCACTCTGTGCATGAGAATAAACACACACAAGCACATGCAGCACTTTAAAGGCAATATAGAAACATTACAGTACTTCTGGAACATCTCCTCCAAAGCAAGATTGTAATTTATATCCAAAGAAAAGGAAAAATGTGGTGATACTTTTAAAATGGACATTTATGTTAATTTTACAAGCTACTTTTTTAAAAGTCAATGTATTAGGGCTGTAGTTCTGAACTGATTAGCTACTATTGTTTTCTGCCCAAGAATAAGAACTGTAGCCTTTTGTTGTTGTTGTTGTTATTGTTGTTAGGACGCTCAAGGCCCAAGATTTTTCAGCTGGGACAAAGATCTCCTGGTCCTTTAACATCCAGACCAACTCTATGTTACAAAGATGTCTGCAAATGTGACATGGAGGCTGGCAACATTCCTGCCCTGTGGGAATCCCTGGAGACAGGCAGTCAAGTCATGTATCCACAGCAATGACCAGGGGAGAAATGACCATTGGGAGGAGTGCAAAGAGAGGAAATGCTGTGGTGCATCTGCAGCAGCACAACTCGATGCCTTCATCTGTCCAGCTGCAACAATACATGTCTCTTTCTGAGCACAATTCAAAGTGTTGCTGACCTTTAAAGCCCTAAATAGCCCCGGTCCTGTATACCTGTAGGAACATCTCCACCCCCATTGTTCTGCCCGGACACTGAGGTCCAGCACCGAGGGCCTTCTGGCAGTTCCCTCACTGCAAGAAGCGAGGTTACGGGAAACCAGGCAGAGGGCCTTCTTGGTGGTGGCACCTGCCCTGTGGAACGCCCATCAGATGTCAAGGAAATAAGCAACTATCCTACTTTTAAAAGACATCTGAAGGCAGCCCTGTTTGGGGAACTTTTTAATGTTTAATGCTGTACAGTGGTACCTCAGGTTAAGAACTTAATTCGTTCTGGAGGTCCGTTCTTAACCTGAAACTGTTCTCAACCTGAAGCAAAGTTCTTAACCTGAGGTAATATTTCTGGGTTAGCAGAGTCTGTAACCTGAAGCGTCTGTAACCTGAAGCGTATGTAACCTGAGGTGCCACTGTATTGTGTTTTTAATATTCAATTGGAAGCCGCCCGGAGTGGCTGGGGAAACCCAGCCACATGGGTAGGGTATTAATAATAAACATCATCATCATCATCATCATCTCCCACATTGGTCTCTGCAGCCACAGCAAGCACTGCAACCTGCCAACAGCCTGACCTCACTCCAAAAGCTGCACTCCTCCACTGTCTCCCAAGACAGAAGAATGCCAACCTTTGAGTATCTAGCAGTGGCCCCCTAGCCAAAGGCAGTTGAAGCTGACATCAACCAGCAAATTGCCACAAGCACACCTGTTCAGCCTGCGTTTCCCACACTACTGGAAGCTATTTTAGATTCTGCACTGTGGCTATTCCATATCCCAAACAACCTTTCTTCCAAAAACAAGTAACAGGATTGGAACCAGTGGTTTCAAGTTACAAGAAAGGAGAGTCTGACTAAACATCAGGAAGAACTTTCTGACTGTAAGAGCTGTTCAACAGTGGAACAGTCTCCCTCGGGAAGTTGTGGACCTCTGTTTTTAAGCAGAGGTTGGATGGTCATCTGTCATAGATGCTTTAGCTGAGATTCCTGCTTTGCAGGGGGTTGGACTAGAGAACCCTCAGGGTACCTTCCAACTCTATGATTCTATGACTTTATGAACAGAAATAATTTCAGAAACCTGGAAAAGGTGCATTAATAGCAATTAGCAGATTTGTTTAAACGTGATTAATGAATGGAGCAAGTTGTGAGAATTTATACAGTTCCTTGACTAACAAATTCTGGGCTGCCAATTATCAGATGAGAATGTGGATTGCAATCAGAGCAAAAAAGGGTTTCATGTTCCCTTATATCTCCTTTTCATCTCCCTTCTACCCATCAGCTTCCAATAATTTTAGCTATGAGATAAAATACTTCTGGTCCAAATCTTGTCTCAGCGATGGACTCAGAAGCCACTCTTCTTTCAGCCCCAGCACTAGCAATATCACACACAGATACAACACACTAGGAGTATCATGTGCATCTCTAAACCAGGGTGCCAGAAAACACCTGGAGGGGGTTCCTTGTTTTGCTTAAATTATTCCATCTCCTAGGTTTTGGTATTCATGTCTGTAGATTTTCATTGTAACTCCATATACCATGATGTATAACCATCCCTTAGCCACAGAATGTGCAGTGTGATCATGTCTTATGCTCATTTAACTTGTGCAATTTCAATAATGCATGACTGGAGGCCAGCTGGCTGAAATTCCACAAGTTAAATGAGGAGACAGCCTTCTTGGGAAGCTCTCTTGCTCTTTTCCCACCAGATATTCCTTTTTTTCCTCCGAGTGGGTCTGGGATGCTCCCATAACTTTTCATGGCAAATTGGACAGTCCTGAGAGATCTCACAGGAGCATCCCTGGACTTCTGCAACTTTTGCCCTGGTTCCAGAAGTCCCAGTGGGTTTGATCCCAAGGATCTGAGCACATGAGTTTTTACATATACGTGGAACCCTTGGAAGCGAACCCCTGTGTAAGACGTGATCCTACAGCATCGTAATTATGATAGTTTATCATTAGTATCAGTTAACTATACTGGCATTGCTTCCAATGACATTTTCAAGCAGATGAGTCAAGGCTGGTGGCGCACGATAGCTAAGAGACTGCTGCAAATCAAAACACCCCCAAGTGTGAATCTCCCTTTTGCCCTGTTTCAGTTCCTCATCTGCAAAATTGAAGTAAAAATAGTACTAAGATCACTTGCATGGCTATTATAAGAATTGTAATAAAATAGGACTTCCAGTTGGTCGCAGCCAGGAGCTTTCGGCTGAAAGAGCCCCAGTGCAGTGAAGCAGGGGGAGACCACAAGAGCAATGCGGTGCCCTGAAAAAAACCTCAGATCGAGCGTTCTGAGGACCTGGTGATCCGGTGGGTGCCGTTTGGCGACTCCCCCACTCCCCGGTAAGCTCGTAAAGAGCCCCAAGAGCCAGTGGGGTTGGAAACGACTGCTTCCTTCACAGCACGAAGCTCCATGTCTGGCAATCGTGAGCAGCCAATTCCTCCAGAAAAAAAGGATTTAAAATTCGGAACCGTGAGTAAAGGAAAAAGTTTAAATTAGACCACAATTAGGAGAGAAAGGGATTTAAAAACGGTGGTCGATCCCTTTTTCCTGAATTAAAGGAGAGTCGGTAAACGTGGACCAAAGCCCTGAGAGAGAAAAGAAAGTTTTGCAAGTTAACTCCAAAGCCCCCCTTCTGCAGGGGGAAGGAGGGGAAATTATTTTTAGTCTCAAAAACCCTGTGAGACTGTGTATTAATATAAAGAAGTGTCTTCATTTTGTAGCGGACCTCCCGGTAGGGAAAGGCTAGACTCCATTGTGACGTCACAATGGAAGGGGAAACATTCAAATTTCGTTTCCATTGACTTGGATATTTTGTATCCTGCTGCTGCCTGGACTTGCTTTTAAGTAACAAAAAGTATCTGTCACCTCCAGGATTGCCTTTTAAACACTAAAAGGGACTGAGAAAAAGTTTTACAGCCTGCCTTTCAGTAATAACGAATAGAGAGGCTGCTTGCTGCCTGAAACTGACACCTGTGGGATTGTTGTGGGAACTTGTTGTGGGAACCTGTTTTCTCTCTTCTTCCCCGCTTACTGTGGGATTGACCTTGAAATTCCTGAGCAATTATGTGTGCTGAGAAAGCAGAGAGGGGAACAGCAAGACGAGGCTCCAAAAGTGCACTCTTTGAGGAATCTGTAATGCAACTGTTGAATGAAATTAAAGACAACACAAATCACAATACAGAGGGTATAGAAAAATTGAATAAAAAGTTTGAGGACTTAAGTGTGGAACTGAAAGAGGTAAAGACTGAGGTCACAACTCATGAGACAAGGCTCACACAGCTTGAGACAGTTAGAGTCACTGATTTGGAAAGATTACAATA
This sequence comes from Podarcis pityusensis, assembly GCF_964106645.2. NCBI lineage: Eukaryota > Metazoa > Chordata > Lepidosauria > Squamata > Lacertidae > Podarcis > Podarcis pityusensis. Next base: position 90,712,823 of record NC_138031.1, on the reverse strand, counting down.
TGAAAATTCAAATTCGATTGCATTTCTTCAGATGAAGGAACGGGAAACCCATCTAAGATTGAGAGGTGGTCTTTAAGACCAAAGAACAGAGAGATACCATTTTGGGGCTGCATTATAAAAAAGGTCTAAAATTTCAGGACAAAGCTATTGTCCTCTTTAATAAATTCCTAGACACTTCTTGAGCCTGAGATACAACTTCACAGATTTGGCTAACATTTTGAGGAGGAAAAATATCTTCTTTAGGTGGGAATTCCCAGAGGGTCTCTCCTTCAAATTTGGAGGAAGAAAGCAAAGAATTAAGACTGTTGGAGAGAAAGACAGATTTCTGCAAAAGTACTTGATTGAACTTGGACTGGAAAGCTCACAGTTGTCAGGGGCGGAAGCAGCAACACCCTAATTCATCATTAAGGCTTTGAGAATTTATTCTTGGAATGTTAATGGCTTAAATTCTCCTCAGAAAAGGAGACAGGTTTATGTTGTTGTGGCAAAGCAGAATTTGGATGTAATTTGTTTACAGGAAACCCATATTACAAGATTACACAGAAAAATTTTATCCAATAAGAAATTAGGTCAAGAATTTATTTCTTCAGACAAAGTCAAAAAAAGAGGTGTGGTGTTTTATGTCAAGGAAAAATGGAATCCAAAACTGATTTTTAAAGATGAGGAGGGAAGATACATTGCAGTGGAAATTTCAGCACAAGGTGAAAAATATTTGTTTTGGGGAATCTACGCACCTAATGATGGCAAAGCAGAATTTTTTAAGAACTTGGAAAAAAGTCTTCTGGAATATTTGGATTACAAATTAATTTTAATGGGAGATCTGAATGGAGTGGCATCCACTTTAATGGACAGAACTCAGAGACAGAAAATAGTGAATGCTGGCAGATTACCCAAGACTTTTTTTGAAATAACTGACAAATTTGATCTGTCAGATATATGGAAAGTCAGGAGTTCAAAGAAAGAAAGCTTCACATTCTATTCAGATGCAAACCAATAATTTTTGAGAATCGATTATTTATGGATATCCAGAGACTTGGTTCCTAGAGTATCAAAAACGGAAATTTGCCCTAAAACTTTTTTTCCAATAATTTTTTATTGATTTTCATTAAATATACATTCATATACATTCATTATACAAATAAATCTCACATATATCTTTGGCTCTGCCAAGCTTCAGACTTCTCTCCACCCCTTCGGTAAGTATCATACATTTCTTACATCACATATTTTGTTTGTTTATCTGGTTGACCATAAGCTGTTGGAGTTAATCTAACCCTGCCAGTGTCTTTAAGGTTTTACAGTTGTCTCTTATATATACCAAATATTTACTCCAACTTTCATGAAACTTCTGTTTGTCCTGATCTCCTATTTTCCCTTATAGTCTGGCCAGTTCCGCGTAATTCATCATTTTAACCTGCCATTCCATGATAGTTGGTATTACATCTGTTTTCCAATTCTGGGCCAACATAGTCCTTGCTGCCGTCATGGCATACAGAAATAGGTTTTTATCTTTCTTTTTAATTTCCTTCCCTACCAATCCCAGTAGAAAGGCTTCAGGGTTTTTTTGGAAAGGTGCACTTGAAAACTTTTTTAAGTTCATTGTAAATTAATTCCCAGAAGCCCTTCACTTTACCACAATTCCACCACATGTGGTAGAGGTCTCCTTCCGCCTCTCCACATTTCCAACATTTCTTATTTTTCATTCTGTACATCTTTGCCAGTTTTACCGGCGTAAGATGCCACCTATATATCATTTTCCATATATTCTCTTGCAATGCCGTACAAGCTGTAAATTTCAAATTTACATTCCACAATTCATGCCACGCTTCTAACTCAATGTTATGCCCAAAATCAATGGCCCACTTAGTCATGGCTTCTTTTACCTCCTCATCTTTGGTATACCAGTTCAATAATAAATCATACATTTTTGACAATAATTTGTTTTTACCTTCTATAATGTCTATATGAAATTTTGATTTCTTGTCCTCAAATCCCAGCTTCTTTTTATCTTCTTTTAATATTTCATTGACTTGGTGGTATTGTAGCCACCCTGTCAGTAAATTCTCTACCTCTTTGTACGACTTAAGCTTTATACCTTGATCAGTTTTTCTAATAAACTCTTCATATGTGGCTCTCTTTCCTTCCATATTGACTTTCTTAATAATTAATACTTCTGTTGGTGATATCCACCAAGGAGTTTTCCTTTCTAACAAATTTTTATTTCTCTCCCATACTCCATATAAGGGTCCTCTAATTATATGATTTTAAAAGCCCCTGTGGACTTTCACTTTATCATACCACAAGTACGAGTGCCACCCGTACCTGTTGTCATATTCTTCTAAATCTAGAAGGTCTGTATTTTCTAATTTTATCCAATCTCTTATCCAATTTAGGCATGCTGCTTCATAATATATACTCATGTCTGGCAGGGCGAAGCCACCTCTTTCTTTTTGATCAACCAAGATCTTCATTTTTATTCTTGGCCTCTTTCCCTGCCAGACAAATCTTGCCAGTATTTTCTGCCACTCTTTAAATTGTTTTAATCCTTTAATCACTGGAATTGTTTGGAACAAGAATAGCATTCTAGGTAAAACATTCATTTTAATTACTGATATTCTCCCTAAAATGGAAAGTCTCCGTCTGTCCCATATTTCTAAATCTTTCTTAATATCTCTCCACGTGATTTCATAGTTGTACTTATACAGATTTATGTTTTTTGCCATCAACCATATTCCTAAATATTTTACTTTCTTGGCCGCTGTAATACCAGTCTCTTGTTGCAGTTCTTCTATCTCTTCTTTACTTATATTTTTGACTAACATCTTGGTTTTGTTCTTATTGAGTTTGAACCCTGCTACTTTACCAAATTCTTCTATTCTTTGTAAAGCTTCTTGTATACTTCTCTTTGGATCCTCTAGGGTTAAGACTATATCATCCACAAATGCTTTTATTTTAAATTCTTTGTATCCAGCCTTGATTCCTTTCACCTTTGAGTATTCTCTCAATGTCTTGTTAAGTACAGTTATAAACAACAGGGGTGATAGAGGACACCCCTGTCTGGTCCCCTTAGAGATATCAAAAGTTTCTGATACATTGTTATTTATGATAAGTTTGGCTGTTTGGTTTTGATAAATGGCTTCTATACCCTTTATAAACCCTTCTCCAATTCCCATTGTTTTAAAATTCTCTTTCATAAATCGCCAGGAGACATTATCGAATGCTTTCTCCGCATCAATGAAAATCAATGCTGCTTGTTTATCAATTCTGCTTTCTAAATATTCAATAATGTCTACTACATTTCTGACGTTATCTTTCAACTGTCTTCCTGGTAAGAAACCAGCTTGGTCTTTATGAATTGTTTTATTTAGAAGCCTTTTTAATCTTTCTGCCAATACATCTGCGAATAACTTATAGTCATTATTCAGTAATGAAATAGGTCTATAATTTTTAACCTCTAAACCATCAGTGTCTTTTTTGGGGATTAAAGTAATATAAGTTTCTTTCCATGTACTTGGGATTTTCCCCTCTTTTAAAATATTATTCATAACATCACATAATACTAGTATTATTTGATCACTTAGTGTTTTATAATATTTAGCCGATATGGCGTCCGGACCTGGGGCCTTCCCAATCTTCATTTTCTTTATAGCTTTTCTAATTTCTTGTTCTGTAATTGTCTGATTTAGTTGCTCTCTTTCTTCTGTTGTAATTTGTTGTAATTGATAAGCCTCTATTTTATTATCGGCTTCTTTCTCTTTCTTATATAAATCTTTGTAGTATTTCTGGAATGCCTTTCTTATCTCTTTGGGGTCTTCCATTATCTTTTCTCCCTCTCTTATTTTACAAATTGTGTTTTGTTTTTGTCTTGCTCTCAATTGCCATGCCAAATATTTTCCTATTTTATTAGCTGAATCAAAGTTCTTTTGTCTCATCATTTTAATTCCTCATTCTACTTCCTGGTCTTGATATTTCGTTTTATTACTTCATCTCTTGGCTTAGTTGTTAAAAGTCTCTCGTTCTCCATGAGGTGTGCCAGAATCTCCTCTTTTCTCTCCCCCTTTTTTGATGACTGTTTTTTTAATTAGGAAGCCTCTCATAACAGCTTTACTTGCATCCCATACTATTTCTATAGGTGTTTCTTTATTCAAATTCCATTTAAAGTATTCTGTAACTGTTTCTTTCACTTTATTTATTATCTTCTGGTTCTTAAATAGGCTTTCATTCATTCTCCATCTAAATGATGAAGGATCTTTTCCTCTCGCCTCCAGATACACTGGATTGTGATCAGATAAGGTCCGTGGAAGAATTTCTGATTTGACTCATCTCGGGACTAATTCCTTAGATGGCCAAATATAGTATATTCTGCCCCAACTTTGATTTGGATTTGAAAAGAAAGTAAACTGTTTTGTTGTGGGGTTTTTAAGTCTCCAAATATCTATTAGTGCCATAGAATCCACCAAGTCGAAAAACGACCTGGGTAATTTACCCTTGTTTGTGCCTCTTTTCCTTATTGATCTGTCTAGATCTGGAATAGCTACACCATTATGATCTCCCACTAATATCAAATGATGATCCAAGTACTCTAACAACATATCACCTAAATTTAAATAGAAGTCCACTTTACAACCAATGTAAAGTCTAGCTTAAATCTGGTGTTCTTTGCTGTCGGTCTCTTCTTCTTGTTCTTCTCCTTCGTCCTTCTCCTCTTCTTCCTCTTCCTCCTCCTCTCTTCCTCTCTCCTCCTCCTGCTGTTCTTCTGATCTTTTCTTCTCCACCTTTCCCAGCTCCTTATCGTATCTTCTAGCAAATTTCTCCAGGTCCTGATGACTAGATAACTTAAATCTCTTTTCTTTGTAATAAAATGAAATCCCTTCCAGGAACTCCCATCTATGTAGAATTCCATTTTTTTTAAACTGGCCCACTAATTGTTTATAGATATCTCTTCTTCAAAGAAATCTGCATGGAACCTCCTTAAATATAATTATTGCCTTCCCATCAATACATAAATTTTTGTTGTAATTTAATCTCAAAATTTCATTCCTCATATCCATAGAGTTAAACATAACCAACACATCCCCTGGCAGTTTCTTCCCTCTCGCTTTGGCAGATTTTACCTTTATTCGAAATGCATTTGCTATTGTATAACCTATATCCTCTTCCCTCATGTCCAACCAGCTCGCTAATTCTTTGATTAGTTTGGCTCCTATATGTGTCCCTGTTAATTCTTTTCAACCTCTCAGTGTCTTTTGATACCATCAACTATGGTATCCTTCTGGAGTGGTTGTCCAAGTTGGGGGTAGGTGGCACTGCATTGTGGTGGTTCAGGTCCTGCTTATAGAATCATAGAATCATAGAATTGGAAGAGACCACAAGGGCCATCGAGTCCAACCCCCTGCCAAGCAGGAAACACCATCAGAGCATTCCTGACATATGGTTGTCAAGCCTCTGCTTAAAGACCTCCAAAGAAGGAGACTCCACCACACTCCTTGGCAGCAAATTCCACTGTCGAACAGCTCTTACTGTCAGGAAGTTCTTCCTAATGTTTAGGTGGAATCTTCTTTCTTGTAGTTTGGATCCATTGCTCCGTGTCCGCTTCTCTGGAGCAGCAGAAAACAACCTTTCTCCCTCCTCTATGTGACATCCTTTTATAGATTTGAACATGGCTATCATATCACCCCTTAACCTCCTCTTAGAGGTAACCCAAAGAATTTGCGGACACAAAAGAAAATTAAAGCACTACAGACGTAATATTCACAGATCATTAATCAAGAAATAGAATGGAAGTTAAAGAGGATGAAACAAAGAAACTTTGAATCTGCCAATAAATACGGGAAAATTTTAGCTTGGCAACTAAAAAAGCGGCAAAAACAAAGTACTATTACAAATACTGTAACAGAAGGAAAGTCTGTTGAGAACCCTGTGGACATAAGAAGATGCTTTCAGAATTATTACAAACAGCTGTATAAAAAAGGTAAAGAAGATAAAGCTATAATTGAGCAATTTATTAGAACTACAGTGGTGCCCCGCAAGACGAATGCCTCGCAAGACGGAAAACCCGCTAGACGAAAGGGTTTTCCGTTTTGGAGGTGCTTCGCAAAACAAATTTCCTATGGGCTTGCTTCGCAAGACGAAAATGTCTTGCGAGTTCCTGCGGGGGTTTTTTCCTTCCCCCCCCTTTTTCCCAAGCCGCTAAGCCGCTTATCAGCTGATCCGCTAAGCCGCTAAGCCGCTTAACAGCTGATCCGCTAAGCCGCTTAACAGCTGATCCGTTAAGCCACTAAGCCGCTTATCAGCTGATCCGCTAAGCCGCTTAACAGCTGATCCGTTAAGCCACTAAGCCGCTTATCAGCTGATCCGCTAAGCCGCTTAACAGCTGATCGCTAAGCCGCTTATCAGCTGATCCGCTAAGCCGCTTAACAGCTGATCCGTTAAGCCACTAAGCCGCTTATCAGCTGATCCGCTAAGCCGCTTATCAGCTGATCCGCTAAGCCCGCTAAGCCGCTAATAGCGCTAATCTGCTAAACCGCTAATGGGCTTGCTTCGCAAGACGAAAAAACCGCAAGACGAAGAGACTCACGGAACGGATTCTTTTCGTCTTGCGAGGCACCACTGTAATGGTTTGCAGAAGATTCCCGAAAGTAAAAGGACCCTACTAAACATACTAATTTCAAGACAAGAGGTAGAAAATGCAGTAAATTCAATGCAACTTGGCAAGGCCCCAGGACCAGATGGTTTATCAGCAACATACTATAAGACATTGAAAGACTGGTTTATTCAGCCACTGTTAGAAGTTTGCAACAAGATTATAGGAGGGGACAAAGCACCTGAAACCTGAAAGGAAAATTATATTACTCTGATTCCAAAACAAGATCAAGATAGATCCAATGTCAAAAACTATAGACCAATTTCCCTACTCAATGTGGATTACAAAATTTTTGCTAATATACTGGCCAATAGGCTGAAGAAGGTCTTGTCAGAATATATTCAGGTTTTCTGCCTGGTAGACATATGAAAGACAATATAAGGAATATAGTAGATATTCTGGAAAAGTTAGTAGCAGGAAAAATTGTAAAGCAATGTTAACGTTTATTGATGCGGAGAAGGCCTTTGACAATGTATTTTGGAGTTTTATGACACAAAATTTAGAAAGTATTGGGATTGGTCATGATTTTTAAAATGGTATTAATGTGCTCTATCACAAACAAAAAGCTAAAATCATATTAAATAATGTGGTGTCGGAGGAAATTAGAATTGAGAAAGATACCAGGCAAGGGTGCCCACTTTCCCCTCTGCTGTTTATTTCGGTCCTTGAGGTCTTGTTAAGTATGCTAAGAAGAACAAATTAAAGGTATAGTAGTAGGATCCAAACAATATAAAATAAAAGCCTTTGCTGATGACTTGGTGTTGACACTTCAGGATCCAGACTCCAGTGCAGTAAAAGCACTGGAGATGATACAGGAGTTCGGGCAGGTAGCAGGAATTAAGTTAAATAAGAGCAAAACCAAAGTATTAAAGAAAAATCTGGATAATAAGGAAAGGAAATTATTACAAGAAAAGACAGGCCTTGTCTTTGTGAAAAAAGTTAAATATCTGGGAGTTAATGTGTCAGTGAAAAATTTGAACTTATATAAAGATAATTATGAGAAATTATGGAATGAAATTAAGAGAGATATGATCAAATTTGAAATTGTCATTAATGTGACGGATTTCTGTGGTTAAGATGAATGTATTGCCAAAGATGCTGTTTTTGTTTCAAGCCCTACCAATTATTGATAATGTGAAATGTTTTAAAGAATGGCAGAAAGCATTACCATATTTAGATTCATCTGGCAGGGGAAAAACCCCAGAATTAATTAACAAATTATTAATGGATTCAAAAGAAAGAGGGGGATTCTCCCTGCCAGACTTGAAGATTTATTTTGAAGCTGCCGCTCTTTGCGGCAATGGATGGCAAAGGAATGGATACAACTAGAAGATGCAGATGTTTTAGACTTGGAGGGATTTGACAATGTGTTTGGATGGCATGCATATTTATGGTATGACAAGGTAAAGGCGCATAATGGTTTTAAAATTCATGTAATTAGAAAATCTCTATATAATGTTTAGATAAAATACAAAGATCTTTTAGAGAGGAAAACACCCAGGTGGCTCTCGCCAATGGAGGCAAAGACCCAGGAAAAGTCAAACATGGAAACCAAGTGGTTGAGATATTCAGATTTGTTAGTGGAAGATAAAGAAGGATTTAAATTAAAACCATTTGACCAAATTAAAGATAAAATAAATTGGTTACATTACCACCAGATCAATGAATTGTAGAAATTAGATAAGAAAAATGGTTTTGCATTGGAAAAAACCCAACTGGAAATGGAGTTGTTAGATTCTAAAGTTAAAAATTTGTCTAAAATGTATAATCTGTTGTTGGAGTGGCATACAAAGGATGAACAAATTAAATCTGTGATGATAGACTGGGCAAGAGATGTAGGATATAACATAAAGTTTGAAGATTGGGAAAGGTTGTGGAGGAAAGGGGTCAAGTTCACTGCATGTACGGTGTTAAAGGAAAATATTATGAAAATGATGTATAGATGGTGCTTAACCCCTGTAAAATTAGCAAAAATTTATCACAACAGTGATAATCTGTGCTGGAAATGTAAAGAAAAGGAGGGTACCTTCTACCATATGTGGTGGACCTGTCCCAAGGTGAAAGACTTCTGGGAGAAGTTTAAGAAACCAGAAGCCTTTCTTCTTGGAATAACAGGTCTGGAATTGCCCAAAAAAGATGTTAGATTGTTTTTGTATGCCACAATTGCAGCTCAAATTTTACTGGCCAAGAATTGGAAAACACAAGAAGTACCAACTGTGGAAGAATGGCAGATGAAGATGATGGACATTTCGGAGCTAGCCAACCTGACCGGAAGAGTCCATGATCAGAAGGAGGAGGAGCATCAGGAAGAATGGAAGAATTTCAAAGATTATTTACTTAAATATGCTAAGATAAATTAAATAGAAATACTTGCAAGAAAATAGATAGGCTAAGGATTTAAATATGTGAAGTTATGGAAGTTATGGAAGTTAAAGCAAGGATAAAAAAAACAAAGATGTTAAGAGGAATAAGTAAATTTTATGAGAATCTGTTTTGGAAAACCGTTACAATTATATATATATTGAAATTCAGTCAAGGGAATTTGAGGAAGTCGCTTAACAATGTTATTAAGATTGGATTAAGTTCAGTTATGATATATGTTTGTTTGTTTAAAATTTTGGAAAATTAATTTTAAAAATTGGGGGGGGGAAGAATTGTGATGAAATGATATATTTGAAGTGCTTTACACGAAAGCTAAGTATTAACAAGCAGTTAGAGAGCCTTGTTTCCTTCTTTTTAAAGGAGAGTGTTGCAAGATTGCAGGAGTTCCAGGTGCCACTGACTGAAAAATGTACAGTCATAATGGATCATCAAAATCCTTGCTCAAATACACGCATCCTGCAAGGTCAAGTTTCAAATAAGCAGAGGCACCCACCAAAAGAATGTGAAGAAATGGACCCTACATGGCAAGGGTACACCTCATACAAAGTCCGGTGTGAGGCAGGTGGGTATGTTTTGGGGGGAATTGCATTGCAGTCCAAATTGGGAACTGTGCTGGCTCTAATTAGCCTCCTGGACCCAGAGGTTACCCACCTCTGTTGTGCTGAAGAACTTATTTTGGTCAAGTGTGGGGAAAACAGTAGCTATGCTGGCACTGCTCTCCCTCGCGATGCCTATCAGTACATAGTTTCTCTGGATTAGGTAACTGAATTGTTCCAGGATGATCTATGACTTAACAAAATCTCATAAAGCGACTTGAACTGCATAAACTGTGAGGCTCTGGGGTTTTGTGTTTCTCTCTTAACATAAGGAGAGCCCTACTCAATCAGACCCATCTACCCTGGCAGTCTGTTACCACAGTAGCCAACCACCTAAATTATTGCTTATTCAAATAGCAATCATCTTGGATCAAATCATGACTGAGTGAGGTCTTACTATGCACAGATCTGGCATTAAAGAACAGGTGTGCAGCCAGGATCCCAGCCATGAACAAGAAACAAGGCCTCAACAGAACCTTCCATAGTGATGTCACCACCTTGTGGTCTTGTCTTCCATGATCATGGAAACTGGGATGGCATCACTCATGTCCCTCCTGCCCAAGACAGCTCACCCAGGGTTCATGTTTCCTTCAGAATGAAGTACAGTGGAGACTGTGGTGTCTTTGTGATATATGGTTTATTTACACATATACATATACAACCTGAGCCTACAATGGAGAGGCTCACAGCATTAACACTCCATGAGGGTCTTGTTTCTCCCATGCTCATAGCCTTGGATTCAAACAGAAATTAATCATTGCTCTGTCTCATTTGCTCCCCAGCTTGCTGCTTTGCTTCTGGCCCACATCACTGCAACTCAACTCTAAACCCAGGCTTTGTCCTTCTAACTATCTCTGAGTTGAGGGAGGAGCCCCACCCATTTGTTGCCTCACACAGATTCCCCTTTGTTCTCTTAATGGCCCATCACCCAGGTGATCACCTCAACACAGGAAGCTAGCTTTGCTTATATTTTAACACTTGCTGGATGCCAGGGGTCAAAGGGTCTCAACTCTCATCCAACCACTCTCATCATAACAATAGAAACTTTAGCTAGGGTAATTGCTTGCTTGCTATAAAAGTGTAGAAAAGCAGCCTTCAGCATCAGGAAGGATAGCAGTATAATGTGTTTTTGTGATGCATGGAAGCTGCAGACTGCGCCTGCATAGACACTCTCCTTTAGTACATAATTAAAATATACACAATTAAAATTAATAAGGAAAGCCCTCTAGGGAAACTAATTATGTTGTAAAGAGTGCTTTCAAATTCAAAACACAAGTTCTTCATCTGTTCAATCAAGTGACATTGAACCAGGAGTCAAACAGCATATATTCCAGGTTCACATGAAGGAGAGAGAATAAAATTTCCCCACGAACGTTCAGGGATTTGTTATTGATTCAGTGGAACTTAAATGCAACTAACAAGAGGACAGTGTACCTTTCCCTAGTATGTGTTGCTTATTCCACGGAACCAGTAAGGGTAAAAGGTGTGGAGAGTCAACGTGGAAATACCTGGAGGCCGAAATCTGAATCTATCTATCTATCTATTACTCAATTGGCAGCTTCTTGACGTCAGCTCTTTGCCTGAGGGACCTGATGCTAGGCACCAAGATCTACGGTGCCATCTCAAAATTCTCTTGAAGTTTAAGTCAGGCAGTGGCTCAGAGGCTTAATCTGAATTATTCCCCTACTGGAGGAGAGATGCAAGTATAGATGGAGTAGGTGCATGGGGGGGGTGAATTAGCAGCTTTGGAGGTGTTTAAATTGGGCAAATGGTACAGAGGGAAAGGGAAATGCTTAGTCCACTCATCTCGGTCTGCTGCTCAAATCAAACTCAGAACCCCTGTGTCTGTCACATTTTTTAAAATCATTCATGGATCTCCTATACCAGATGTTGCATGATTCAAAGTGGGGAGCATAAAGCACTATCACCAGCACCCATTTAGAAGGTCAAAATGTGTTAATTGTCCATCGACTGACCAATTAGAATCAAACTAATGCCTTGGCTCCTATTTATAGAAGAATAGAATAAGAGCTTGCAGGAACAGAGTCCAGTATCCTGTTCTCAGTGTCCAACCTCTGTGGGAAGCAGCAAAGGAAGCAAAAGCAGAACACAACCACACACCCTACTCCTGCTGGAACTGGCATTCAGAAGAATACTGCCTCCAGCTGTAGAGGTTGTAGGCATTGATAGCCCTCTTCCCTGAATAGAGCAAATTCCATCATTTAACTATGTGCTGTGTGGAGAAACCCCTCCTTTTGTCAGAGATGAATCTTCCAGCATTCAGCTCCACTGAATGTCCACAAGTTGTAGTGTTCAACAAGAGAAAGCTTTTCTCCACCTGCTTTCTTCACAGCATGCAGACGTTTATACACCTCTATCATGCCATCTCTTACATCCTGCTCTCTACACTAAAAAGCCTGAGACACCGTTCTTCATACAGAAGTTGATCATTTTGGTATAAACAGTTTTATTTTCAACCCCTTTCCTAATGATTCCTAGCATGGAATTTGGCATTGTCACTGCTCCGGCACAATGGCAGAAGCATAGTGGGGGAGGGGCACCCATGTAGGCGCCCCCACGACAGGCACAGAGCCCTGGCCGCAGAGCCACAGCAGTGGGTAGCTTGTTCTCATGGGCAGATGGATGGAGGCCGCCAGCGAGGAGCCTATTGGAGGTCACTCTCTTAGTGGGCTCTGCACATGCCCTCCTGGCCCAGTCCACCAGGGGGCATAACTCTTGCCCCTCCCCAGGTGCCATGCTATGCTGCTGCACAGTGAGTCAGCTTCATTCAGCTCTCCACTATGACCCCAAGGTCTTATTCAGGCAATGCCAGGAGTGTTCAGTTCAGGCCCTAGGAGTGTATATGTGGAATTATTATTATTATTATTATTAGCCTGACATGCACAATTGTACACTTGTTTACACTGAATTGCATTTGCCATTTCACTGAACTTTCTCTCAGTTTGAATATATCGTTTTTGGAGCTCTTCACAATCTCTTTATATTTTAACTACCCTGAACAATTTAGCATCATCTGCAAACGTGGCTCTCTCAGTGCTCACTCCTTACTCTACTTGATGCATGAACGAGTTAAAAAGCACAGGTCACAAGAGCATCAAGAGCACTGGGAGGACTGTCAATCCTTTCCTCCTATTTGCTTCCTGTCTCTTAGCCAGTTCCTGAGCCACAAGCAGACCTCTTCTCTTATCACATGATGTTTACATTTACTCAGATGTATTTGGTGGGGTACTTTGTCAAGAGGTTTTTGAAAGTCCAAGCTCACAATGACAGCTGGATTACCTCTATCTCTATGCTTGTTATTATTTTTTTTCTGCTTTTCTGTACAGTGGTACCTTGGGTTACATATGCTTCAGGTTACAGACTCTGCTAACCCAGAAATATTACCTCGGGTTAAGAACTTTGCTTCAGGATGAAAACAGAAATCGTGCTCCGGCGATGCAGCGGCAGCTGGAAGCCCCATTAGCTAAAGTGGTGCTTCAGGTTAAGAACAGTTTCAGGTTAAGAATAGACCTCTGGAACAAATTAAGTACATAACCTGAGGTACCACTGTATTTAAAACAGGAAAACAGCAATGAAAGTCTAGGGTAGAATCTTCCTTGTTTCCTGTATTGAGAGAGAGCCCATGGGGAAGCATTCCAAATTGGTATTTTCTCCAATTTAAAGTGAAGCTGTCTATTCTCTCACCTCTGCAATCTGCCACCTCATTCTGCTGCATTTATAGACCCAACACCCTAAATCATAGCAGCTATAGAGCAAAATGCCATCTAAGTGAATATGATGAATATTAGCACAGATATAGGAAGATTTTGAAAACTGGAATTGGTGGTGGGGCAGGAGAGAGAGAATAAAATCAGAGCAGCTTACTTGCCTGCCAAGGACAGAAAAAGAGCAGTATTATCTAGGCCACAAAAAGCAAGCACAGCTGAAAAATGTGTGCAGTGCCTTGGGTATTGTTGCAAGCCTCAAGTATAGTCATCTATTATTTCCTCTGTATCTTTCTAGTGGGCACAAAATGGATGGTTCTGGGTACACATTTAGAAAGTGGAGGAAAAGGTCCTTTGTTTAGTTTCTAGGCACCAGAAGCAAAGGGCAGAAAAAAATATCTCTTCTGTTGGGGATGTGGGGAGGAGAATAAGTTACAGAAGGTCTGGACTACTTTGAGCGTTGAGCCATCTAAAATGAATTGTTAGCTCAAGGTCATTTTAATCAAACTGCATGTCAGCTTGCAAAACCTCCAAATTAGCTACAGCTTGGGGAGATAAAGATGTTTTCTTATTTGTTGTGGAACACAAACAGATTGGTGTGGCAGGCTCTCAGTCATTATGACAGCTTGGATCTAGCATTTGTGCCTCCAAATTGAGGAGAAATGGCATCTACTTTTGGTGTCTCCTACTGAGATTTTACAGTTTTCCAGCTTGCCACTAATTATGACTGTGTTAATAAAAGTTTTTTAAAAAGAGAAGAACTCACAAAGTGAAGTTTATATGCAAAAGTCCCTGATAAAAAGGCTTTGACCTTAATTTGGAAGCAAATTTCTCTCACATTTTTTTACCATTCCCAGGCTTATGAAATAATGTGGTGAAAAATGGAGGGACAATGACACCCAGTGCTCAGGCAGGAAAGTGCTGTCATTTAAACAGTAAATATACAAGGACCCTTCCAACACATATTAATTAATTAATTATTATTAAAGACAGAAAATAAACATGTGATTGGAACCATCACAAGCAATCAACACAGGTCAGCAGGGACACACACACTTTTTGCACATATATCATTTGATCACAATTTTCATATGAGTGCTAAACAGGGGAAAGTAAAATAAATAAATAAATAAGCAAGCAAGCAAGCCAAGAATTCTGTGAGGGCTCCGCTAGGGGCACCTCGAAAGATGGCTGACAATACCATCTCTCCAGCTCCCACGAGGTAATTTAGAGGCTGAGATGGGAGTAATCAGCCTCCCAAATTCTTCCCGGTGGAAGGGAAAATGCAGTCTCATCCACGGATGCCCAGCAAACCACCCCCGAGTTTGTAAAGAAGGAGGGGGTGGGGGCACTGGATGGAAAGCCCTCGAGGAAGTTCGGATCTCCTGGACGCTGTCTCTGTGAGCGCTCCAAGTTCCATTTCTTAAGATAAAAAAATGGATTTAAGATCTTGGACATGCTTCAGGCGAAGAAAGGGTAATTAATCTGCCAATTAAGCCAGCCACTGAGGAGCCAAGAGTGACAGAGAGGAAGAAAGATAACATCAAAGAATAACATCTAAGCCGGTATGTTGGAATGGAATGGAAAGGAGGGGGAATAAAACTTCTTCTTTTTCTACTATGATAATACCTAACAACCCTCCCCCCCCAGAAGAACCGTCTACATTACTTACAGCAAGTGAGAACGGAAAATATAAACTGTGAGGAAATAACAATACTAACTAAAGCCTTTGTTTTTTGAAATGTTTGGAAGAAGATAAAAGACTTTCCGGAAGGGTGATGTGACACACTATTTAATTGGGATCTGCCATTATGGGACAGACCGAGTTGCAGAGATAAATACTCAAATTAAGGTGAGCCCTTAATTTGTTATCATATTTGTACTTCAAGTCCGATTTGGCAAATCTCCCCTGAAAGACTAATGTTTGGTGCAACCTGTCTGAGAAAATTAATGAGCAAACGCCTAGATTTTATTTCATCGGAACTGAGAGAAGATGGCGTCTACCACCAGAGAAGGACTTTTGGATTGATTCGGCATAAACACCAGCGTGTGAGGACATATTGCAAACAATAGACTTATCAGCTGCAAAAAAAAAAAAAAAAAGGAGAGTCATACAAATTTCACACAGAAGCCTATTACTGCTCACTTCAACTCGCCTGTGGAAACAACTCAGAGGCCATGAAGGAAGGAAGGATAACAGCAGGAAGATTTAAAGAAGGAATTATTGGAAACTCAAGGCAGTAGAAACATAAGATGTTTGGAACCCCACTGAACTTGAAGCATGGGAAGCCCCAACAAAAAAATTATAATTTGGCAGAATATTTGGACTATATGAGATGTATTTGTATAATTTGGAATATGCAATGTGATCCGATTGGATTGTTAAAATGGAAAACTTAATAAAAATTATTATTAAAAAAAAGAATTCTGGAAGTGTGCTGCTCAAATATCAAACAGGAAATATTGTTCTGCAGAGATAGGTGGAGAAATGAGGAAATGAGGTGGGAGTAGACTCCCACAACCCCTGCAGGAAAGTCCACAAAATTCCATTCAAGAGAAGAGGGGCAATTTTGTATTCAGGGTTTTTTGTTTTTGTTTTTTGGCGGATAGATGATTCAGCAGTAAACAGCGGATTTTCCTGGGGAAAACAGCAGGACAAAAAAAAACACCCTCTCAGACTCGTGATAATAGATTGGTACGAAGTCCCGGGATGAACGGAAGTGTGGCTGGCTCACAAAGACTTGACTCAAATAAACTCAAGCTATGGCTTTAGTGCCCTCCCCCTAGATTTCTAATGGGAGGATCTGTTGGAGTGCAGGATACTGTTAACAATCCATATTATGCTTGGATTGTGCATAAGGGTAAATAGACCTTCTGTATTGGAACAGCAGACATCTCCAGTGACCTCCTTTCCAAGGAAACCAAACCTAAGGGACATGCTGGGAACCCTGAAATCTCTCAATCTCTAGCAATGGGGGAGCATGTAACAGAAGTCACCAAATCCTTATACAGTATATAGTGGGAGGGTGGGGTGGGTTTTTCCTCAGAATAATAATAATATAATAATAATAATTTATTATATTATGGAAGCCTCCCCAGCCACTCTGGGCGGCTTCCATAGAAACCAAAAATACAGTAAAATATCTCACGTTAAAAATTTCCCTGAACAGGGCTGCCTTAAGATGTCTTCTGAATGTCAGGTAGTTGTTTATCGCTTTGACATCTGCTGGAAGGGCGTTCCACAGGGCGGGCGCCACTACCGAGAAGGCCCTCTGCCTGGTTCCCTGTAGCTTTGCTTCTCGCAATGAGGGAACTGCCAGAAGGCCCTCGGCGCTGGACCTCAGCGTCCGGGCAGAACAATGGGGGTGGAGACGCTCCTTCAGGTATACTGGACCGAGGCCGTTTAGGGCTTTAAAGGTCAGCACCAACACTTTGAATTGTGCTCGGAAACGTACTGGGAGCCAATGTAGGTCTTTCAAGACCGGTGTTATATGGTCTCAGCGGCCGCCCCCAGTCACCAGTCTAGCTGCCGCATTCTGGATTAGTTGTAGTTTCCGAGTCACCTTCAAAGGTAGCCCCACGTAGAGTGCATTGCAGTAGTCCAAGCAGGAGATAACCAGAGCATGCACCACTCTGGTGAGACAGTCCGCAGGCAGATAGGGTCTCAGCCTACGTACCAGATGGAGCTGGTAAACAGCTGTCCTGGACGCAGATTTGACCTGTGCCTCCATGGACAACTGTGAGTCCAAAATGACTCCCAGGCTGCGCACCTGGTCCTTCAGGGGCACAGTTACCCCATTCAGGACCAGGGAATCCTCCACACCTACCCGCCTCCTGTCCCCCAAAAACAGTACTTCTGTCTTGTCAGGATTCAACCTCTGTTAGCCGCCATCCATCCTCCAACCGCCTCCAGACACTCACACAGGACCTTCACCGCCTTCACTGGTTCTGATTTAAAAGAGAGGTAGAGCTGGGTATCATCCGCATACTGATGAACACCCAGCCCAAACCTCCTGATGATCTCTCCCAGCGGCTGCATGTAAATGTTGAAAAGCATGAGGGAGAGGACAGAACCCTGAGGCACCCCACAAGTGAGAGCCCAGGGGTCTGAACACTCATCCCCACCACCACTTTCTGAACACGGCCCAGGAGGAAGGAGCGGAACCACTGTATGACAGTGCCCCCAGCTCCCAGCCACTAAAGACGGTCCAGAAGGGTGTTATGGTCGATGGTATCAAACGCTGCTGAGAGATCCAGCAGAACTAGGAAACAGCTCTCACCTTTGTCCCTAGCCCGCCGGAGATCATCAACCAGTGCGACCAAGGCAGTTTCAGTCCCATGATGAGGCCTGAATCCCGACTGGAAGGGATCCAAATGGTCCGCTTCTTGCAGGCGTGCCTGGAGTTGTTCAGCAACCGCTCGCTCAGTCACCTTGCCCAAGAATGGAAGATTTGAGACTGGGTGATAGTTGGCCATTGTGGCCGCATCTAAAGATGGTTTTTTAAGAAGCGGTTTAATAACCGCCTCTTTCAGCGGGTCTGGGAAGGCTCCCTCACGGAGGGAAGCATTCACCACCCCACGAAGCCCATCACCCAGTCCTTCCCGGCTAGCTTTTATAAGCCAGGATGGGCAAGGATCCAGGAGACAGATTGTTGGCTTCACTCGTCCAAGCAGCCTGTCCACATCCTCGGAGGTAACAGATTGGAATTGATCCCACTCAACTTGACTAGACAAAACTCTAGCACTCTCCCGCCCTGCTCCCACGGTGGAGTCTACTTCTTCCCGAATCTGAGCGATTTTATCTGCAAAAAACTTTGCAAAATCATTGCAGGAGAACATGTGGCCCGTACTGGGCCCCGATGTTGCAGGTGATTCCGCTAAATTGTGAACCACCTGAAAAAGTCTCCTGCTGCTGTTTTCTGCAGATGCAATAGAGGCGGTGAAGAAATTCTTCTTCGCCGTCGCTATCGCCACTTGGTAGGCTCGACGTTGAGCTCTAACCTGTGTCCGGTCAGATTCAGAATGAGTTATCCGCCACCGGCGCTCTAGCCATCTCAACGATTGTTTCATTGCCCTCAGATCCGTGGAAAACCACGGGGCTGTCCGGGCTCCATGCAATCGGAGAGGGCGCTTCAGAGCCAAACAGTCAATAGCCCTGGTTAACTCCACATTCCAGCGGGCCACCAGGGAATCAGCTGAAAGGCCATCAACATGGGATAAAGCATCCCCTACCACTCTCTGGAAACCATTTGGATCCATTAAGTGGCGGGGGCGGACCATCCGAATTGGTCCCACCTCCCTGCAGAGGGGATGGGTCGCAGAGAAGTCCAGTTGCACCAGGAAGTGATCTGACCATGGCACTTCTTTCGAAGGGTAGTAGGAGATGGGTGATTGACTCAATGGGTATGATAAACCTGTTGACGACTGTTAACGACTGCAATTAGTCATACAGGAAAAAGCAGATGACCAAAAATAGCTTTAGCATGTGTACTGAGACAAGAATGCAATATGTCTATTCAGACCAGGTCTCTCCATAATTTTCAGTTTAGTAATAAGTTGTAATTCAGCAACTTCTCTTTCAAGTCTATTTCTGAAACATGGCTACCTACCTGAATCTAGAAATTTGATTTCGGATCATGAACTTGGAATTTATTATTGGATGTGAACTTGAGACCTTGGTCCAACACATTTATATTAGCAGTGAACTTGGAGTTTTTATTTGAACTTGGAAGTGAGAATACAGACTCATTGGTCATATCTCTTTAGATTGGCTCTTGAGGTCTGAACATAGGCTGGGTCTGGTGACTTAGCCATAGGCAACAAGTTCCCAGAGGGTGGAATTAACAGCAGATTTAACAACAATTGGATTTGAATATTTATGTTTGGAATTTAAGAGCATCAAGTGGACCTTAGCTTTGGTTGATAACATTGACCTGAACTTGGGGGCAGGCTTGCTATTGAGTGAGATCTGCCTCACCTGTGATCATTGGAGGCAATAGACATTTAAAACCTGGAAATATTTAAAAGCAGAGGCATCCTGCAGACTTTCAGTGAGACTGAAGGAAAAGGACTGTTGAAACATCTCTGCTATTAACTTGAATTTTCTGAAAAAGCAGCAAAAGGTTTATCTGACCTCCTTTTTATTATTTTCTTTATATTTTATGGTTTTAAGGATTTTCAGTTGTCTCTGATTTTGCAAGTCTGAAATTATATGCATTGTATATTCCTTTGTATTAATACTCTGGGGAAGAAGCCTTGGTCAGATTTCTGCAAAGCTCTTCTTGGTGGCCTTGACAGTGACTGATAAAGATAAAAATAGTTCTGCTTCTTGAGAGGCAGACTATTTGTTTTGAGAACTTAGGCATACCGAAGGAGAGCTTTGGGAATTTAGAAGAGAAGCAAGGGGGGAGTATTAATATTCTCTGTAACTGACTCAAGGGATTTGTGGAGGATCTAAAGGAGTGAGGGAAGGTGGAAATGGCAGCAACCCCCTCGAACCCCAACAGGGGCTACGTCTCAGAGCAGAAGGTCCTCCTCTCAAGAGGTAGAATCTAAATCTGAGATGGTGGAATTATGTGCAGAATTGAAAAGAGATTTAAGTAATGAAATAAAGGAAAGCTTGACTGCTCTGGCAGCAGAAATTAGTAAAAATGCTAAAATGCTTTTAGATTTAATGGGCCAAGTCAAAGAACTGCCAAATAAAACTACTGCCCTAGAGTTATCGGTTAAAGGTACGGAATAAAAAACAAAAAAATTGCAATCAGAGACTCGAGATTTGAAAAGAGATCAAGAACAATTAAGGGTAGATATGGATGGAACCAATGCATCTCAGGAAGCAGCCTGGGACACAATTGGGGTCCTGCAAATGAAACAGCGGGAAATGATTTTAAGACTCAGAGGCATCCCAGAGGAAGGTGAGCAGGATTTAAGAGAATATTTAATTAGTGTTTGCTGAATAGCTGGAGACTGAGCAAGAAGTTATGGATGCTTCAATTGATAGGCTATTTCAAGTGAAATCCAAATTTGCAAAGACTAGGAAACTACCAGGAGATTACCTGGTGACATTCAATTCAAGATCCATTAAGGACAGAATAATACAAACCGATTATTCAAATAAATTACAAATTGGAGGAAAGAATATTATTATTCTGAAGGAGATTCCTGCATGCCTTCTGAGAAAATGCATTAATTACAAATTTCGAAAAGATGCTCTGAGAAACAATAAAATACCTTATAGATGGGAATTCCCAGAAGGAATTTCCTTCACCTATAAAAATAAGAAATACAGATTCATGAGTATAGAGGAGGCCCAGAAATTTTGGAGGACATATAAAAAGGAGTTAGGAGAGACCAAACAGCTGACAGAACCAGAGGGAGTAGTAGGAGCTGAGGAAGAAGAGACACCTGACGATAGCATAGATAATCAAGAAGAAAGAAAAGGGAAAACAAGGCGTTAATAAGTGACAAACAAAATGGCTGATTTGAAGATATTAAATAGGAATATAAATGGATTAAATAGTAAAGTAAAAAAGGAATAAAACTGAACATGTAATATTAAAACAAAATTTAGACATTGTTTGTCAGGGAGCTGCCATCAAGGGAGGGGAGAGAGGCAGGAACGTACAGAGAGCCTCCCCCTTTGCTGAGCAGCTGCACCTCGTCAGAGTCTGGTGAATGTGAGCCTTCAGGAGAAATGGATGGAAGGGGGGGGGGTTGCAAAGGCTCAATCAGGCTCAGATGAGCCACGACACCACTCCCAAGGAGTTTGAAATGCCACTTCCATCACAGAGTTTTCGCCAGGGAATTAAACGTAAGGAAAAGAGGCAGAGAGGGGTTTTTCCCGGGCTTTGGTGCTGGAGGGCAAACAGGAAGAAACCACTTCTGGAATCTGCTAGTGATGGGCAGACATGGATTTTGGACTTTTGCACTGTACATAGTTTGCACTCAATAAAACCTGTAAAAATGACAGGTCGGAGTCCTGGCTATTATCTTTGTGAGCAACCACACACATTCCTTACAGCATTCGGGAGGTCTCTGAGGTTGCTTGCGAGGGAGAAGACAGCTCCGTGATAGATGAGGAAGCGAGGCGCCAACTTGCAGCTTTGACTCAGAGGAATGCAGATCTGGAAAGGCACGTGAAGGAGCTCAGCATCAGGCTGGAGGAACGCAGAGCACAGGACCAGGAAGCCAGAAGCATTCTGGTGGGGAGAAAGGTGCCTTCCTTGGTGAGCAAGTTTAATGGGAACCCCTAGGAATATTTGGCTTTTAAGACTGAGATTAAGTATGTCCTGGATTTGCAGAGAAGAGAATTTGCCAGTGATGCGGAGAGGGTTGCCTTTGTGGTCAGTCACTTAGAGGGGGGCGCTAGAGAATGGGTGAGACCCCTGATTGCCAGCAACAATGATGCCCTCCGGGACTTGGTGAAGTTTTATGAGGCTCTTGATGCCATGTTTACCAGTGAAATCCAGGGAGATGTTACCCAACAGGAATTACTGACCCTGAGACAAGGTGGTTTGACTGTCCGCAGTTACTGGTCACAATTTGCAATGCTTGTGCACAAACGGGGCTGGGACTTGAACTCTGAACCCGTGCAGGCTCTTTTTAGGGCAGGATTAAATTCAGACGTGAAGGATGAGCTTTCAAGGCCAAGAGTATGGATGAATTAACTAAGACTACCTTAGCCATTGGTGTGCGTCAGGAAGCCCGTGCGCTGGAGAGAAGGGAGAACAAAGGGGAGCATTTCCATGGCAACCGCATTACTGAGGTGCCAGCTGGAGTTTCTCAGGGATGGCCTCAACCAGAGCCTATGGAAATAGAAGCAGCCCACGCATGGGAAGATTCAAAGGCTGAGCAGCCGAGGGAAAGGACTGGAAAACAGCCAAGAAATGTTTCCTCTGCCAACGGCCAGGGCACTTTGCCAGGGTTTGCCTGCAGTGTCAAGGCTGGCAAGGGTTGGTGGGGGCCACCACACAGGAGGAGGGGGAAGAGCCAAAAGGAACAGGGAAATGGGAAAGCCTGGCTGATGAAAAACCGGGGCAGCAGCCAGGCAGGAGCAACATGGAAGAGCCCTGACCAGGCCCCCCCAAAGCAGGCATAGTGGTCAGGGTGTTGCTGGAACTCCCCAATGGCCACGCAGTGGAATTACAAGCCTTGGTGGATTCGGGCGCTAGTGCCAACTTTTTCAGCAGGGACTTTGCTGTGCAGCACCAGCTGCACCTGCTGCCACTTGACTTCCCTCTGCAAGTTACCACAATTAATGGGAGGGATTTGCTGGGGGGGAGTCACGCACCAGACCCCTCCCATGTGAATGAGGGTCTCCACGCACTCTGAGACCATCGCCTTTCACGTGGCCACCTTAGCAGGGCCCGGCATTATTCTGGGGATGAGTTGGTTGGCTCTTCATGATCCAGTGGTGTCGTGGCACCAGCGGTCCCTCACCTTCGAGTCAGCATACTGCATAAAGCACTGTCTCGGAGCAGGGGAACCACAGGAAAGGAGAGCCCAGGTGGGAGAAAAGGGCAAGATCCCTCCCCAATATGTGGATTTTGAGGAAGTGTTCAGCGAGAGGGAGGCTGACACGTTACTGCCTCATTGGCCGTACGACTGCCAAATCAATTTGGACCCGGGGGCCAAGCTACTGGCGAGTAAGCTGTACTCAATGTCCGACCAAGAAATACAGGATTTGAAGGAGTTTATTGACAAAAACTTGAGAAGGAGTTTTATCAGAGAGTCCAAGGCGGTCTTTGTGGACAAGAAGGGGACGAGAGAGCGCCGTCTGGTGGTTGACTATCGGATCGTCAACAGCCTGACGGAACCCCTGGCCTTCCCCATGCCGAGAATCGACATTTTGGTGAGAGTCCGGAGGGGGGAAA
The DNA here is from genome assembly GCF_964106645.2 of Podarcis pityusensis. Lineage (NCBI taxonomy): Eukaryota > Metazoa > Chordata > Lepidosauria > Squamata > Lacertidae > Podarcis > Podarcis pityusensis. Next base: position 90,689,605 of record NC_138031.1, on the reverse strand, counting down.
TTTTCACCAAGCTGGACCTCAGGGGGGCATACAATCTTATCAGAGTGCGAGAGGGGGACGAATGGAAAACAACCATGTTTATCCCCCCCCTTGGGGCATTTGAATATCTTGTTATGCCTTTTGGATTACAAAGCCATGTTTCCAGGAGTTCATGCACCACGTGCTGGGACAGCTACTGTACAGTAACTGCATGTGTTTCTTGGATGATATCTTGATCTTTTCAGAGAATGAGGAGCAGCACGTGAAAGATGTGTGCCAAGTGCTAAGAAAGCTAAGAGAGCATTGGTTGTGGGTGAAACTGGAGAAGTGCTAGTTTCATGCTAGAGAGGTCAAGTTCCTGGGGTACCGGCTGTCGGATAGAGGTCTGGCCATGGATCTGGAGAAGGTGAAGGCAGTGTTGGACTGGAAAAGTCCCAAGACAAAGAAGGATGTGCAGTGGTTCCTGGGCTTCAGCAATTTCTACAGAAAGTTTATCAAGAACTTTGCCCACGTGACAGTGCCCATAACTGATTGCCTCAGTGGGAAGAAGTTTCTGTGGACTGAGGAGGCGCAAAGGGGATTTGAGAAACTAAAGAAGGTTTTTGCATCGGAGGGGCAGCTATTGCATGTTAACCCTGACAAGCTGTTGTGAGCGGAAACTGATGCCTCAGATCGGGCCATCAGAGCAGTCCTGTTGCAGCAAGATGCCGGGGGAGATTGGAGGCTGTGCGTCTTTTTCTTCAGGAAACTGAACAAATTGGAGCAAAACTACAGTATCTATGACAAAGAATTGCTGGCCATTTTTGCGGCTTTTAAGCAGTGGAGGCACTTCCTGATTGGGGCGAAGCATCAGATACAGGTGTGCGCGGATCACAAGAACCTGGAGTACTGGCAGACCGCGTGCGTGCTTTGCCAAAGACAAATACGCTGGGCGGAGTTTTTTGCCAGTTTTAACTTTAGGATCCAGTACATTCTGGGAGAGCAGAACGTGAGGGCAGATGCACTATCTCGCAAACCAGAGTACTGGGAGGAAGAGGGACTGCATGGGAGGGACTGTACAAAGTTGTGTCCAAAATGAGTGATGTAAATTACGTAATCCAACCAGGGGAAGAAGGGCTTAAGGTGGTTCATGTGAACATGTTAAAGCCTTATCTTAGACCAGAAGGCTGGACACTGTATGCAATACGTGAAGATCCAGACGAAGCCAATATAACATGCTGGGAAGGGAGAGGGGAGCAATTGTGCAATCTACAAGAAATAAAGATAGCTCCTACATTAACCCTTAATCAGCAGGTGGAGGTTAAACAGATCCTACAAGATTATAAGGAAATTTTCAGTAATACTCCAGGTAGAGCTAAGGGAGTTGTACATCATATCGACACCGGGGGTGCCAAGCCCATTGCTGTAAACCCCTATAGGATAACTGGAGAATATGTGGGGAAAGTTAGCAATGAGGTAAGGGAGATGTTGAAGGCAGGGATCATAATCCCTTCGTAAAGCCCTTGGGCAGCACCCATAGTGTTATTAGACAAACCTGATGGATCTATCAGATTTTGCCTGGATTATAGTAAGCTGAACCATGTTGCTAAAGCAGATGCATATCCAATGCCGCATTTAGATGATCTGATCAAAGCTATAGGCCAGTGTCATTACATCACCTGCCTAGACTTAACAAAGGGCTACTATCAAGTAAAAATGGACCCTAGGGACCAGGAGAAAACTGCGTTCAGAAGTCCCTTAGGGTTGTTTGAGTTTAAAGTAATGGCCTTTGGCTTAAAGAATGCGCCAGCAACTTTTCAGCGATTGGTGGACAAAATCCTGAATGGATTAAGAGAGTTCACAGTTACTTATTTAGACGATATTGCTGTGTACAGTCCAACTTGGGATAAACACAAAGAGCAATTAAGGATAGTGCTACAGCGAATTAGAGGCGGGCTTAACCATCAAAACTAGCAAATGCCAGATAGGGGGCTCGACTATTCAATACTTGGGACACATGGTGGGAGGAGGAGTGATGAAACCTTTAGAGACAAAGGTAGAAGCCATTTCAAACTGGCCTACCCCTACCTCCAAGAAGAAAGTCAGAGCTTTCCTAGGACTAGCCGGTTATTATCGAAAATTTATTCCAAAATCTAGCGAGTTAGCAGTGCCTTTATCTGACCTAACTCGGAAGAAGGAGCCAGATAACGTCAAATGGACAGCAGCGTGTCAGTAGGCCTTTGATGCCTTAAAAAGTGCCTTGACGTCAGGACCAGTCCTTGTTGCTCCTAATTACGATTGTGAGTTCACCGTCTTCACCGATGCATCCAATGCCGGGATCGGAGCCGTGCTGTGCCAACAGGGAGAGAAGGACGACCTGCATCCCATCACCTTCATAAGCAAGAAATTACTTCCAAGGGAAAGACATTTTTCGACCATCGAGAAGGAATGCCTTGCCATCGTGTGGGCATTACAGAAACTGAAGCCGCACATCTGGGGCCGAACTTTTATCTTACGTACTGACCATTCACCCTTGCTGTGGCTGAGAACAATGAAGAATAACAGTAAGTTGATGAGGTGGGCACAATTGAAAATGTGAAAGGGACCCTGAACACCGTTGCAGATGCCTTATCGAGAAGACCTGCGGTTGAAAGTTAACCAGTGCACAGTTATAATTTTTATGTAGTTAACTGAATACCTAAGATGTAACAGGTTTTTGTATAAATGTATAATTTACCAGAACAAAGTAATTGATGTACCAATGTTATGTGGGATGTGAAGGGTGTAATAACAGGTTAGTAATGGTTTATTTGCATTAGACATGTAATGCTGATTGATCAGGAGAATAACTAGGTTAAGTTATCCCTCCTGAGTCAATCTTCTTAAGGGGGGAGGTATGTGGCGTTTGCCTCCTAGGTGGGTCATAAGGAAAGGGTTAAATGAGTGTGATGTGATTGGCCAGAGAGAAACTGATAGGAGGAGTTAGAGTTAGGGTGGGAGTGTGTGAAAGTCAGTTGAGAGTTGGAAGTTGGAGAAGGAAGAGGGAGGATATAAGTCTGTGGGTTGGTCGAGTTGCGTGGTGAGAGAGTGAGAGGAACTGTTAGGTGGAGTCAGATAGATGGATAGTTGGGATAATCAGTTTGAAGTTGTTAGGAACGAATAGGACAGTTAAGTAACTAATATTAAGAAACTGCCAAGAAAAATTGACTGAAACCATAAGCTTGTTCATGCCTATAAAATAAACTTGATTATTTGTTAATGTTAACAACTGTCTGGACTCCGTGTGTACCCGTGAGAAATGGGTTGGTGGCAGCGAAGAAAGCAATTACAGTGGTGGCACAGGGTCAATAGACCATCAAACGTCCGGGGAATCGCCACAACGGGATTCGGATAATCCCATTTTATGGATTTGATATTGCTTTTATGTATATTTTTCTTTGTTTGAGATTGTTGTTGTGTTTGTTGTTTGTTGTTTATTTTTGTTATTTTTGTTGAAAATTTAATAAAAGTATTATAAAAAAGAGACTTTGAAAAAGACCAAAAAAAATTAATAGGTATATAGTTTTAATTCTATCAATGTTTAATTGCATTTTAATGAGTTTTTTGCTATGTTTTTAGTAGTTGCTTTTATCTGTAAACCACCTTGATCCCATCAGGAGAAAAGGCAGGGTATAACTATATTAAGAATAATAGCCACCCAGTGAGACTCTTGGTGGAAGGGGGGTTTCCTGGCAGTGGATGGACTTCACTGATGCTTTTTGGACACTAAAGTAAGCCCAAGAAAGGGTCATTAAGCATAGAGCAGTCACTAAGAAAAAGCAGCCTGGCATTTGTGATAATAACTGCTTCCAGAGCACAAAAGGCATCACTACACGGGTGAAGGATGAAATGGAGACCAGAAGCTGTTTATGAAACAAGGGCCCACATTGTCAAGGCAGGGATGAAAGGTGGGGTTGCCAGGCAGTGATTTTCTCTGAGCTCAAGAAAAACAGAAGATAGAGCTACCAAGCACGTTTGGGAAGGAAATGAAAAAGGGTGTGCATGGATTTATCTTATTCATCCCTAGAAACAAACAAATCCATCTAAGTCTTGAAGTTAAAAGGAGTCGGAGTTTATGAACCATATGGCCGTATTCTTCCCTGTATTCTTTAGGCAAGGAGTGGGGAATTGTTATATTTCAAAAAGTGAAAATCTGGACACAAAAGTTATTGAGCTTTGGAGGGGGTTTCTTTCAAAGTATAGCATGCTGTGAACTTTGGGTCGCAATTCCATAACCTCTCCCACGCTGCCAATTTTATGTTATAACCAAAATCCCTTGCCCAGTGTATCATCACTGATTTGACCTACTTGTCTTTCGTATACCATTCTAATAACAATTTATACATTTTCAAAAGTAATTTAGCCTTATATTCTAACAGCTCTTTTTCAAATTTAGAAATTTAGAAACCTGGGTGGGTGAACAGTGTGGAGTTGGTCTCACCTAGTCGTGCCCACCTGGGTACTCAGTGCAGCACCAGGCCAGACTTGAGGGTCAGAGAGGGCAAATTGTTATGGTCTATAGAGATTCTTTCTGTGTCTCCAGGCTCCCTGTCCAGTTGGGGGGGGGGGACGGCCTAGGGTGTGTGTTCGGTGTTGGCAACTGGGACAGGTATTCTGGTGGTTTACTGACTGCCTTGCTGCCCAGCAGTCTCCCTGGTTGAGCTGACAGAGCTGGTCTCGGAGGTAGTGTTGAGGACGACCAGACCGCTGGTTCTGGGAGACTTCAAAATCCATGCCGAGGCAGCTGGTTCTGGGGTGGCTCAGGACTTCATGGCTGCCATGACAACCATGGGGCTATCCCAACATGTCACTGGCCCAATGCACATGGCAGGCCACACTCTGGACCTTGTCTTCTCTACTGGACAGGAAGAGGGCGATTTGAAGGTGGGGGACATTGACATCAGTCCCTTGTCATGGTCAGATCAAGGATGCCAGCACCTTTTCCCCTCTGCAGACGTGGGGGACCTATTAGGAAGTTCCACCCTTGGAAGCTGATGGATCCAATGGGATTCCAAACAGCTCTGGAGGATTTTCTGGCTGATATGACTGGTGCTCCTGTCGAAGCCCTGGCTGACCTCTGGAACACCCGAATGGCTTGGGCTATTGACACGATTGCCCCTGAGCACCCTCTCCCACTTCGTGGAACCCGATTGGCCCCCTGGTATACTCCAGAGCTTAGGGTGAGGAAGCAAGCTGGGAGATGGCTTGAATGCAAGAGGAGGAAAGATCCGAATGAATGCAACCAAACACTGGTAAGGGCTCATTATTGAGAAGAAGGCATACTTTGCTGCCTCCATTGCATCCTCATCATGTCATCTGGCAGAACTTTTCTGGGTTGTACAGGGCCTTTTACAGGCTGACTGTGGTGAAACCAATGGTAGCTATGAGTTGTTTGCAAACCATTTTAAGGATAGAATTGCTTGCATACACCAGGATCTTGACTCTGCTGTTATAGCAGATCATAGAATAGATTAGAATCATAGAATCATAGAGTTGGAAGAGACCACAAGGGCCATCGAGTCCAACCCCCTGCCAAGCAGGAAACACCATCAGAGCACTCCTGACATATGGTTGTCCAGCCTCTGCTTAAAGACCTCCAAAGAAGGAGACTCCACCACACTCCTTGGCAGCAAATTCCACTGTCGAACAGCTCTTACTGTCAGGAAGTTCTTCCTAATGTTTAGGTGGAATCTTCTTTCTTGTAGTTTGGTTCCATTGCTGATCCACTGATGAATCTCATGGGGTGTCCAGAGCACAGTCTAGTCCTTTTGTGTTGGATGAGTTGCAGTTGGTAAGGCTTGAGGATGTAGACAAGGTGCTTGGATCAGTCAGGGCAACCACTTGTGCTCTAGACCCTTGCCCCTCTTGGCTGATCCCTCTGCTGGATTTTCAGCAGGGAGAAAAAAACAGTTGGCTGGGCCAGGGAGATGATCAATGCCTCTTTACAAGAGGGAGTGGTCCCTGCCTGTTTCAAGGAGGCAGTGGTAAAACCACTCCTTAAGAAACCTTCCCTGAATTCAGAAAACATAACAAACTACTGGCCAGTTGCTAATCTCCCTTTCCTGGACAAGGTAAAAATAAAAATAAAAATAAAAATATTATTTATACCCCATCCATTTGACTGAGTTTCCCCAGCCACTCTGGGTGGCTCCCAACAGAATAAAATAGCAAACATTAAGAACTGCCCATAACAGTTCCCTAAACTGGTTCTGAAGAGAGTGGTCACAGACCAGATCCAGGTGCTTTTGGAAGAAACTGATTTTCTGGATCCATTTCAATTGGGGTTTAGGCCTGGTTTTGGCACAGAAACTGCTTTGGTCTGATTGACCTCTGTTGAGAGAAAGACAAGGGAAACATGTCCTGTTAATTGTTCTTGACCTCTCAGCGGCTTTCGGTACTATCGAAAATGGTATCCTTCTGGAGCGACTCTCCAAACTAGGGGTGGGTGGCACCACTTTGAGGTGCTTCCAGTCCTTCTTGGATGGTCATTCGCAGAGGGTGTTACTTGGGGAGTGCTTTTCAGCCCTGTGGAACCCTAAATGTGGGGTTCCGCAGGGCTCAATCCTATCCCCCACATTGTTTAACGTCTACATGAAACCGCTGGGTGGGGCTAGCAGGAGGTTTGGAGCATGTTGTCAGCAGTATGCTGATGACGCTCAGCTCTGTTTCTCCTTTACATCTGCAGGTGAGGCAATGGAAGTGCTGGACCAGTGTCCTGCCTTGGTAATGGACTGGATGAGAGCCAACAGACTGAAGCTCAATCCAGATAAGACTGAGGCACCCTAGACCATATGGCTGGGAGGTTGCCTGCTCTTGATGGGGTTACACTTCCCCTGAAGGAGCAGGCTTGGGGATACTCCTGGATCCTTTGCTGTTGCTTGAGGCTCAGGTGGCCTCAGTGGCCCAAAGTGCCTTCCATCACCTTCGGCTGGTGGCTCAGCTATGCCCCTATCTGGACAGGGATAGCCTAACTACTGTTGCCAATGCTCTGATAACCTCAAGGTTAGATTACTGCAATGCGTTATACATAGGGCTGTCTCTGAAGATGGTTCGGAAACTTCATCTGGTGCAGAATTCAGCTGCCAGGTTGCTCACCGGAACAAGACAGTTTGAGCATATTACACTGATCCTGGTCTAACTGCACTGGCTGCTAATAAGTTTCTGGGCCCAATTCAAAGTGCTGGTTTTGACCTATAAAGCCTTAAATGATTCAGGACCGCAATACCTCAAGGACCGCCTCTTCCCATATGAACCTACCCAGTCCCTGAGATCATCTTCTGAGGCCCTTCTTCGTGTGCCTCCTCCTCAAGAGGTCTGGAGGGTGGCAACATGAGAACGGGCCTTCTCTGCAGTGGCTCCCTGTCTATGGAATGCTCTCCCCAGGGAAGTTTGCCTGGCGCCTTCATTATACACCTTTAGACACCAGGCAAAAATGTTCCTTTTTAACCAGGCCTTTGGCTGATCTGATTTACAGCCTATGCCCTTTTAAAATGTGGCTCTTTTTTGAGCGGTATTATTGGGTTATTGCTTTTATTTTTATTTTACATACTGTGATCCTTTTATGTGAACTGCCCTGAGACCTCCGGGTTGAGGGCAGTATATAAATTCAATAAATAATAAATAATAATAATACTGTAACCAAACAGTTAATAATCCTCTTATATTATTAATTTCGGCTCATGGTCCATTTCCATTAATAATTCTTTATAAGATACCCAGTAATTTCTCATTTATTTATTTTTTACAGATATCACCTCCATGGGGAAAGTCACCATGCTTTCCTTACTGCATGATTCAGAAAAGCTTTATGAACTTTAACCTTCTCATACCACAAATATGTGTGCCAACCAAATCTGTTATTGTGACCTTCAAGGTCTAAAACATCAGTATTTTTTAGCAATATCCATTCCTTTAACCAGTTCATCCTTCCCCACACCTCTAAGTTTTTATTTATTTCTCTCCATGTTCTTACATAATTATCTTTAAAAATATTTATATTCTTTGCTGTTAGCCACACTGCTAGGTATTTGACTTTCTTTTCGATCATTAATCCTGTTAATGACTGTACTTCTTTTTTATACTGATCAGTCATGTTTCCCCCCAAAAAAATTGTTTTGCTTTTATTTAACTTAAAACCTGCTACTTCTCCAAATTTAGAAATCTGTTCCAGAACCCTTGGTATACTAACCATAGGGTCTTCCACAGTTACCACCACATCATCTGTGAATGCCTTCAGTTTACAGTGGACCTCGGGTTACATACGCTTCAGGTTACAGACTCCTCTAACCCAGAAATAGTACCTTGGGTTAAGAACGTTGCTTCAGGATGAGAACAGAAATCGTGCAGCAATGGCGCAGCAGCAGCAGGAGGCCCCATTAGCTAAAGTGGTGCTTCAGGTTAAGAACAGTTTCAGGTTAAGAACGGACCTCCAGAACGAATTAAGTTCTTAACCCAAGGTACCACTGTATATGCTTTATAACCCACTGTTATCCCTTTGATTTCTTCATCAGATCTAAGTCTTCTGGCCAATAATGGTAACAGGAGACATCCCTGTCTTATACACTGGAATTATACACTGCAAACGGAAAGGCTGCCTTTTGAAAGACATACCATTCGGGCTTCTGGTCTGAGGGATTCATTTCACTGCAGCTGAGCACACACTCCCTATTGAAATAGGAGGCTCACACAGACACCAGTGTCCCCCACATTCCATGTTTCAAAGAAGGCATTCATTGGCGATGCTAAGTCACCTTTTTTTGTCCTCAGGTCTGCAAATATTGGTCTTTGCATTCCACAGACTGCATTTCAAGTCTTTGAATGGAAACCCATTTATTTTATTTTAATTCACTGGAAAGCCTTGCTTAATTAATCCCCATTCAATGCACACACAAAATTACATTTACAAAGTATAGGTAGAAGAGTGGGGGAGGGGGGAGCCAAACAAAGATGAACAATAAAAATGAGGTTGTTATACCGTAATTCTCCCTACTCCTTTTTTAAAAACCCTCATAAAATACAGTTCCCCCCCCCCCCTCCAGGAATTCAGATTTTAGAGTGAATCCAAGATTCTGTTACAAGAGACAAATCACATCTATGGTCTCATAGTGGTGGTAACGAACTGCAGCCTTAGCAGATTTTTATTTATTTATTTAGTCATTCATTTTTGCAGGAGAAATGGAAACATGTTCCTCTTTGCTGTGCAGTCCAGCCACACCTCTTCCTCTTAAACACCTACTCCCCAAAGTCCCCTCTTTAGCATAGTTTACCCAAGAGAGGTTACCAGATCAGAGGAAGTAGGGTAATTCTCGCATTGGTGGTGTTCTACCTGAACCATGAGATTAAAAGGAGAGCTCTGCATTTAATGATTAACAGAGAAGGTGACAGGCACTCCAATTTTCCACCAAGGAAATCCAGATTCTGTGACCTACATAAATTGCACAAATGGAGCAATATGCATAATTTGATATTTTTCTTATGTACAGGAGGGTATGTAATGCTCCAAAACCCTACTTTATGACCACTGGAAACTTACTCACAGAAGGAGCCATAGCTCCGTAGCAGAACATACAGTATACTTTGCACCAAGAAGGTTCCAATGTCAGTCCCTGATCTCCAGTGAGAGGTGTCTGTAGTAAATAAAGTCGGAAGAGACCTCTCTGCCTGAGACCTTGGCAGAGTAGAAAAACGGAGATGAGTAGAGTGTGCAATACACAGCTAGATGGGCAAATGATTGGATCAAGTAGAAGGTATCTCCCAGTCCTCCTGGATTTCACATCCTGTTTGGCTTTTGTAATTCACCAGTTGTCCTCCATACACTTCAAAGTATTATCTTTGCAGACCCTCCAAGTGTCCCTATTTTCCAGGGACGTCCCTGATTTAGAGAAGCTGTCCCAGTTTCTGATTTGATCCCTGACTGTCCCACTTTTCCTTGGGACAACCCTATTTTCATGGGAGAAATGTTGGAGGGTATGGCGTTATACAACCTCTGAGCTGTCTGAAGGCAATCATGTATAGGGAATGGTTTTTTAATTTTTTATGTTTTTATATCTGTTGGAAGCTGCCCAGAGTTGCTGGAGCAACCCAGCAAGATGTGTGGGGTATAAATAGTAAAATTACCATTATGGAATGAGATGTCCCTATTTTCATGGGACATGGAGGGTATGTCTTTGTGGTCAAGGCATAAGGACTTGAAAGTTGGTGCTGATTTTTAAAATGTAGGCTGAGATGCTCAGGAAGCTGATATTTCCACTAAATATAACATTTTGCATCTTCTTGCTTCATTTGTGTACAGTCATGGAACACACATTGCACCCTGATCAAAGCTTCGAATTCTCGCATTTGTTAGAACAGACCTTGACTGCATCCACACATCCCCTTCTGGGGATAGTAAATAGCTTGCTAATGAAGAAGATCAGAAGACCTATCATTAGAAATGAGCTACAACAGGAACCCTCCATCTCGGGACAAGCCAATTAGAGAGTTACACAGCATGCCTTGCTTCTGTTCTAATGAACTGTGATTGCATTTGTTTTCAGCAACATCTGTGCTTATTAAGAGTTATTGAGTATTTGATTACTAATAACAGAAATGAACAGAAAAGCCAGCCTCTGTTTAGGGAAAGTGGGAACTAAAAGGTAGTCTTGGTGTTTTCTCCTTCAACAATATGAAGGCTTAATGCCTGAGAACACTGGAGTTCAATTTAATTGTGGATGACTTGATCTTTTTTAAAACATAAAAAATCTGTAGTGGTCCTGGCAGTAGTGGTCCTGGCTGAAGATATTAGAAAGGACAAAGACTTGCACATTTGTGGAGAAAGGGGTTGATCAGCCAATTAAGATAAAGAGAATGCAGAAGGCCCATGGCTGAATAGGATTCATCACTTTAGGGGCTAAAGCTTAATTTTTGCAAATTTCTTCAGTGAGGGGTCTTCAAAATATGTTTTTGGGTGTGAGGGATTCAAATTTGCTTTTTTTTTTTTTACTGAACAACATTGAACTTGGTAAATCTGTGTTTGATTAAAAAGCACATTAACTGCTCTCAGAAAACCAAATAATTTTAATTTTTCCTTCTGAAAATATCAGGTGATGTTACAAAAAATAGTTTCTCTGCATACAATATTACCTGGTACTCATAAAACAACATTAGAAAGTAACAACATCAGTTAATAAGAAATTTAAACAACATTTCATCAAGCCTTGCTTTGATTTGTTTTTGGACATCAGCCTCCAACCTGCTTCCTGGCCTCTGATGTAGCCCTCATGTTTCTCATGTGTAGACACACTGGCCGCTGCTTCTGTGACTTGTTTCACATACCTCTCCATAGACTGAGCATGACAGGGCCACTGGGGAATTTGCATGGGCTCACCAATGAACTACTTCAATTCCACTGCAGTAAGTTTACATGTCAAAGGAGATTCATATACCCCATCAGACCAGTCTATCAGCTCCAGCAGGGACAAAGCACTGGGGGTGATGGAAGGTGTCTTCCTCAGATGTAGAGAAAGATCTCCCAGTCTGTCATCATCTCCACCCCTCAAGTCAACAACCTTTTGGATGCCAGCTCTCCTCACTGTCGTCTGAGCACAAGAGTGTCTGGATTATCATTTCACTGAATGCAGCACTGAGTGCTGAATGGCTGGCAAAACAGCATACACCACAGCCTTCTTTTGCAATATAACTTGCCACAGCTGAAACAAGATATGGTGTGGGCCTTCCACCCGAGTGTTTTGCTTTGATACTGAACCAGCAGGGTAGTACATGTGTCAGGGGTTCAGGAGCAGAGGCAAGGGCAAGGGAGGAAACAGAGAGCGAGGGAGAGGAGGCAGAAGAAAAGATGAGTGATGACGACGACCCGAGATCTCCGAGTCTTTCCAGTGAATCAGAAGATTCACAGAAAGGAGCACCAGTGGCCAGGGCAAGGGGGGAGCCTAGGGGGACACCCCAGGAAGATAGAGCCAGAGGGGACTCAGAGGGGAGCAGTTGGAAATCAGGACCAGCGTCACCGCCAGAGAGCAGGGAAGAGGAAGGGCGCCAGGGATCAAGCGCGGGCAGCTCACAACAGGGGGGAGGGCACGAGTCAGGAGTGGCCACACCTCCATCGGGGAGCGAAGAAACGGTCAGACGGAAGGTGGAAGGTTGGGCGCGCGTGCCAAGTTCAAATGCACAGGAAGGTGGCGCAGTAGGCAGCCCGGAAAGGGAGCCAGGTCCTAAAGCCCGCCGAAAGGAGGGAGAAGAGTCAGGGGGGTCAGCGTCAGCGTCAGAGGAATCCCGGAAGGAAGAGACCCCGGGGGGCAGAGGGACCCAGAGAAGAACAGTCAGGCGGAAAAGGTGGAGCAAGGCTAGGATATTAAGTTGGTGTACAAGGGGCGGAGACTCAGATGGAGCTTCGCCGATCTAACCATGAAACGTAGAGTTGCACGCAGCAGCTTGAGAATGGAAACTGTAACTCAATAAAGACTTTTATTTAATGATCGCTGGCTAGCGTGATCCTCTGTGAGCTAGGATCTGGAAGCAGCTCTGACAGTAAGCTCCATCCCTAGATTGTGGGCATCTACGTCCTCGCGGAGAGGAGAGAAAGCGGGTGCCTACTAGCGAGCTCACGAACGGCAGACAACATGACGGCCGAACAGCAGATAGTGGAACTCAGAGAAGCAGTGACACGACTGAATGCCGAGGCTCTTGCATCCAGGAAGAGAGAGGAGGACGCAGCTGCCGCCTACAGGGATCTCCAGGTCAGGTTGGAAGTGCTTACGAAGCAAGGGCAACTGACACCCAAACCGGAGGGGATTGGGTTGGGGAGACGAACAGGCGGTCTGGTCTCTCACTTCGATGGGAATTTGCAACAGTACCCCAACTTTAGAGCAGATGTAATGTGTGCACTGCAACTGCTGAACAAAGACTTTAGAGATGAGCAAGAGAAGGTGGGATTCATCATGTCCCATTTGCATGGAGATGCTAAAGCATGGCTGCGCAATTTGTGGAGAGATAAGGATCCGGCGCTCCAAAATGCGGATGCCTTTATTAAAGCGATGGATGGGTGCTTTTTATCAAGCATTGACGTGGATCTTGCTCGGCAGCAGATACATGGACTGAAGCAAGGGAGGGCCAGCGTAAGGCAGTACCATGCCCGCTTTTTCGCTTTGGTCAGTGCCCTGGAATGGGACAGAGATTCGGCTCCTGTAAGAGACCTGTTTTGGGAGGGATTGCACGGCTCGGTTAAAGATGAAATTGCGAGGGGGGAGAGACCCGGGACCACGCAGGAGATCGTTCAGAGGGCGCTGGCGGTGGGGGTGCGGCTGGAAGGACGTCCGTGGAGCAGGGACGAAGGGCGTGGAGGGCGCGAACCAGCCAGGGGCTCCTCCTTCCTTCCCAGAGAAGCAGCGCGTGCGCAATCCACGCCTCCGCCAGGAGGAGGAGCGGAACCTATGGAGGTTGGAGGTGCAAGGGCTCAGTCAGCAGCCAGAGCCCTAGCACCGGCAGCAGTGAAAGCGAAGCCTCCTAGAGGGAACAGGAAGTGTTACATCTGCGATGATCCACAGCATATGGCGAAAGAGTGTCCCCAGAGGCTCCACAAGCACACTGCAGCCTCAGCAATGGTAACTGCAGCAACGCAGCAAGGACAACCACAGCAGGGAAACGACGGAGTCTGGTTGGAGGAAGAGGCACTGGGGCCCAGCCAGACGTGTCAGTGAAGCAGTCCCCAGAGATTTTACAGCCCATGGACCCCCTCCCGCCCAAACCGGTAGTGAGGCTCACCGCGTTGCTCCAGCTGCCCAATGGAATCACCATGGACGTGCCAATCACCATTGACTCCGGAAGCAATGCGGACTTTATAGGGCAGGACTTTGTCGACCGGCACGCTATACAGTTGCTGCCTGCCACGCTGCCCCTGCAGGTTGTCACGGTGGATGGCAGGGAGCTGCTAGGGGGGCAAGTGGTGAAGCAGACGCCACCAATGGTGATGCGACTTGGGAATCACAGGGAAATCATCAGCTTCAATGTCACTCAACTATCGGACACGCCCATTGTATTGGGCATGCGTTGGCTGGACAAGCACAGCCCGACGCTGGCTTGGTACCAGAGGCAGCTGACCTTCGGCTCTTCCTTTTGCGCTGAACACTGCATCGTGCCCAGGCAGGAAGGAGGGGAAGAGGAGTCACAGCTGCAGCTAGGCACGCTGCAAGCGGTTCCCCACAAGTACGCAGAATTTTTGGAGGTTTTCTGCGAGAAGGAGGCAGACAGGCTACCCCCCCACAGACCATATGACTGCAAAATTGACCTGCTGCCGGGGGCGGCGCTGCCCAAAGGGAAGCTGTATTCCATGTCTGAGGACGAACTGCAGGAACTCAAAGAGTTCATAGATCATAATTTGGAGCGCGGTTTCATCCGAGAGTCCAAGGCAGCGGGGGGCAGTCCGGTATTCTTTGTTAAGAAGCGGGACACGCCCCAAAAAAGACTTGTAGTGGACTTTCGCATCTTGAACAGTGTGACCAAGCCATCGGACTTCCCCATGCCCCGAATCGACGACCTCCTTGCAAAGGTACGGAAGGGCAGAGTGTTCACCAAGTTGGACCTGCGAGGGGCATACAACCTCATTCGCATGCGGGAGGGAGATGAGTGGAAGACAGCCATGTTCACGCCCCTGGGCACCTACGAATATAGAGTTATGCCTTTTGGATTGCAAAATGGCTCCCACGTTTTTCAAGCTTTCATGCATCACGTGTTGGCGGGGCTCCTCTACAAGACGTGCGTCTGTTTCTTGGATGACATCCTGATCTTTTCGGAATCGCAGCAGGAGCATGACAGACACGTCAAGGAAGTGCTGAGCAGGCTACAGTAACATAGGCTTTACGCCAAGCTGGAGAAGTGCCAATTCGACGTGACCGAGGTGGATTTCCTGGGCTACAAGTTGTCTGATAAAGGGCTCGCCATGGACAGCGCCAAGGTCCGAGCAGTGTTGGATTGGAAAAGCCCACGCAACCGGAAGGAGGTCCAACGGTTTGTCGGCTTCGCGAACTTCTATCGCAAGTTTATCAAAGGCTTTGCGATGCAGACAGCGGCCATCACGGACACGCTCAGCTCCAAGAAAAAGAAGTTCATCTGGACAGAGCAGGCGGAGCAGTCCTTTCAGGCACTCAAGCGTCTCTTCGCGTCGGAAGAGCAGCTGCTTCATGTCAACCCCAGCAGGCCGATGAGGGTGGAGACAGACGCTTCGGACAGAGCCGTGGGAGCAGTCCTGCTGCAGAAAGACCCGCAGGGGGTTTGGAGGCCGGGAGCGTTTTACTCAAGGAAGCTCAGCAAGTCCGAACAGAACTACACCATCTGGGACAGGGAGTTGCTGGCCATTCATGCAGCGTTCAAAGCGTGGAGGCACTTCCTGATCGGCGCCAAGCACACGGTGCAGGTCTGCACGGACCACAAGAATCTAGAGCACTGGCGCACGGCACAGTTCCTGAACCAGAGGCAGATACGTTGGGCTGAGTTCTTTGCGAATTTCGACTTCCGAATAGAGTATGTCCCGGGGGACACCAACATCATGGCGGATGCTCTCTCCCGTAAGCCACAGTATCTGGAGGAGGCAACGCCAGCGGCCGCCATGCACATCTTCGCACCGACAGTGTGGGCGTGCGCGGCGGCGACAGTTGACCTGGATGCGGTGCGACGAGCGTTGCAGGATGACTCCTTCGCGCAAGCAAAGATGGCAGAGGTGCACAGGGGCACGGCAGCGACCGACGAGTTCCAGCTGCGAGATGGTTTGCTCATCCGTAAAGGGGCCATCTACGTGCCGGGAGACGAACTTCGCGCCAAGGTACTGCAGCAGCTGCACGACGCGCCCACTGCCGGGCACTTTGGCAAGGAGAAGACGGTGGAATTAGTAGCCAGAGACTTCTGGTGGCCCGGAATGAGAGGGGAAGTCGCGGACTACGTGGCGAGGTGTGACACCTGCCAGAGGTCCAAACCAGTGCACAGACCGCCGGCCGGACTGCTGGAACCGCTGCAAACTCCGTTCGAACCATGGGAGAGAGTGGCCCTGGACTTTGTCACGGATCTGCCCAGCTCGAGGGGCAAGACGGCTGTGCTGGTGGTGGTGGACTTGTTCTCCAAGATGGCACATTTCATTCCGTGTGCGAAGGTGGCCACGGCGGAACAAACCGCCAAACTGTTCATAGACCACGTGTTCAAGGTTCACGGTCTGCCGCGGTCTATTCTGTCCGACCGAGGGCGACAGTTCATCTCGAACTTCTGGCAGAGGCTGATGGGCTTCCTGAACGTCAAGATCAACCTGGCGTCGGCTAGACACCCGCAGACCAACGGGCAAGCGGAGCGGGTCAATGCCATCATGCAGCAGTACCTGAGATGTTATGCAAATCAACAGCCTGCGACGTGGGTGGATTACCTGCCTCTCGCCGAGTTCGCCTACAACAACACGAAGCACGTGTCCACGGGGGTCACGCCGTTCTTCGCCAACAACGGGAGGCACCCCAGAACCTTCCCGGGACTGGAAAGAATGGGGGAGGGGGAGCCGCAGACAGCAGATGCATTCGCGTCGGAGTTGCAGGAGGTCCACGATCAGCTGCGGCGGCACCTGGAGCTGGCTAAACACGCATACAAGGTACAAGCGGACAAACACAGAAGGGTTGGCGAAGAGATCCATGTGGGAGACTGGGTCTGGTTAGCAGCCCACGCAGTGCCGGCCAGGTCGTTGGCGAAGAAGAAACTAGGGCATAAACAACTGGGGCCCTACCAAGTCGAAGAACAGGTCAACCCGGTGGCTTTCAGGCTGGCTCTTCCGGAGGGTTCCAGAATGCATCCGGTGTTCCACAGATCGGTGCTCACTCCCTACAAGGCACCTCACAGGTTTCAGGAACCAGGAACGGCACCGGGTCCGCTCCGAGAGAGAACCGGGCAAGGGGGAGTGGCACAGGAGGAGCGCATCAACGAAGTCACGGAGATTTTGGACTCCAGATGGGGGGAAGAGGGGGTAGAATACCTTCTCGCCAAGGAGGGCACCCCGGCCAGTGCCAACAGCTGGGTGCCGGGCTACGCTTTAGACGAACCTCTGCTCAAAGAAGAGTTTCATGCCCTCTTCCCACATAGGCCAATGCCAGCAGACTTTTTCGACGACTGGCTTTTCACGCCCACGCTTTCAGCCAGCACGTTCCGGGGGTTCGACTCGGACGAGGAACCGACACGAGACGCCCGTTCCCCGGAGGGGTCACCCTCGGGATCTGCTTCAGAACCCTCGTATTGGTGGGATGATCGACCAGAGGAGCAGTTCCGCAGAAGGTGGCTGGAGGGTCCAGGACGAGCAACGTCTCCAGAAGGCAACGAGGGAGAGACGGACATGGACGTTTTCGGGGACGACCCGGGTTTCGAGCACGGCGGCACAGAGATGGAAGCGGAGGTGACCGTCGTCAACGAGAGCAGGGAGGAAGAACCGGAAGACTTCGGATGGCGGCCCGCCACGGGAAGCGAACTGTATCCGACATTCGTCCCCCTGACACGGCAGCACCCAGATCCCGCACCGGAAGGAGGGGAGGGGGGAAGAGGGGGCTTCGAGGGGGGGATGGATGTCAGGGGTTCAGGAGCAGAGGCAAGGGCAAGGGAGGAAACAGAGAGCGAGGGAGAGGAGGCAGAAGAAAAGATGAGTGATGACGATGACCCGAGATCTCCGAGTCTTTCCAGTGAATCAGAAGATTCACAGAAAGGAGCACCAGTGGCCAGGGCAAGGGGGGAGCCTAGGGGGACACCCCAGGAAGATAGAGCCAGAGGGGACTCAGAGGGGAGCAGTTGGAAATCAGGACCAGCGTCACCTCCAGAGAGCAGGGAAGAGGAAGGGCGCCAGGGATCAAGCGCGGGCAGCTCACAACAGGGGGGAGGGCACGAGTCAGGAGTGGCCACACCTCCATCGGGGAGCGAAGAAACGGTCAGACGGAAGGTGGAAGGTTGGGCGCGCGTGCCAAGTTCAAATGCACAGGAAGGTGGCGCAGTAGGCAGCCCGGAAAGGGAGCCAGGTCCTAAAGCCCGCCGAAAGGAGGGAGAAGAGTCAGGGGGGTCAGCGTCAGCGTCAGAGGAATCCCGGAAGGAAGAGACCCCGGGGGGCAGAGGGACCCAGAGAAGAACAGTCAGGCGGAAAAGGTGGAGCAAGGCTAGGATATTAAGTTGGTGTACAAGGGGCGGAGACTCAGATGGAGCTTCGCCGATCTAACCATGAAACATAGAGTTGCACGCAGCAGCTTGAGAATGGAAACTGTAACTCAATAAAGACTTTTATTTAATGATCGCTGGCTAGCGTGATCCTCTGTGAGCTAGGATCTGGAAGCAGCTCTGACAACATGCAAACAATGTATTCCACTATCAGTCTTAAGTTGTTTGGCTGTTTGCTATCATTCACCACCTTGAATGCCTCACTGGGCCAATTTCAAATCCATGGGAAGTTTCCTGTCCTTACGGCCTGTGTGATCTGATACCCATATGCTTGATCAGTAGACAAATCCTTTATGGCATTGCCACTCAGTGAAGCAAGAGGCTCTCCAATTAAGAGTTTGGTGAATTATCAGTTTCAAGATCTGTAGCTGCGTCTAGCATCTTGCCAATGTTACCTGTTGGTGGGGAGGGCACAAAGTAACCAGATCGGCTTATGACCAAGCCCGACCTCTACTGAATGTATGGCTCTACCCAGAGTTAACATTTGTAGAATCACCTCCAATGGCCTGTAGGCAATTATCAATGCCCTTATTCATGAAATCTACAAGATTATTTGCAATAACGTCAGCTGGTTTTTCTCTCTTTGAGCCTTTCTCTAGAGTTAAGAGGTCCACTTGGCTCACTGCACACAGAATAATGCTGTTCTGATATTATGCATGGTCGTCAAAGAAGAAGCCATCAACTTCACCATTCTGGCAAAGATCATTAAAGTCCTGATCCAGGGGTTTAATAACCTTTTCTTCAGTTACAAGTCTCTTGCCTTCTTCAGTGATCAAGCCAGCATCCATAAAGAGAGCTGTGGCAACGTGTCAGGCTGCCAGGCAAGGCTTCCCCCTCTCTGTAGATAACAGCACAAAGCAAAAGCAGTCTTTTGGCAGCAACAGAGAGGTTTATTAAACACAGCACAAACATTCAACGTCCATTCTCATTGTGCAGGTGCTCCCAACTGAGTTCCTCCTACTTCCCTCTAGTTACTTCTGTCTTCCCATCTCCTCACCACATGATCCCTCCACCACTGAGCCTTCTGAGAGGCTGCCCTATCCAGACGCCTGGCTCTAGGGCTCATGGGCTGCACACTTTCTAGTGAGGGACATTCAACCAGCTCTCTCTCTTCCCATTCCTCTCCCCCTTGGTTGCTCTTCTCCCAGCTCAGCCCAACTGTCAGTTCCCGAACTGTGTCCTTCTGTGAACCGTTGCTCTAGGTCAATGCTATCCTCCTGCTCCAGAGGAGCTTCAGGATCAGGCTCTTGTGCGAAGGGAGAGGGGGGCTCCCACCATTCTTCCTCAGAGCAATACCCTTCAGTCTGATTCCTGACATAGCAGCTATAGCACACAGGCCAATACCACATCTGGTGCTCTGCACAGCAACATTATGTATTTCTATTGTGGTTGTCTTTTTCTTAGAAGTGGAATGCATTCTTGGTTTCCTAATGTCAGTTCATAATTCCATCATTTCCATCTTGGGCATCAGCTATTTGTTCCTTATTTTCATCAGCACATAAAATTATTTCATTTGATGGCATTGAAGCACCCTGCTTACTTCCTTCTCTGCTTACATTCAGAAAGCTGCCTTCTCTTGTCTTCTTGATGCTTCTGCCTTTTTACTTTTCTGTTACACTCAGGCAGGTCTGGCAAGCTAATCTGATGTGGTCCAACAGAAGTAGTCTTCTCTCTCTGGCCTTCAGTGAAAGCAAGTTCCGTGTGTGTGTGTGTGTGTGTGTGTGTGTGTGTGTTTGCAATATGCAATTTAATATAAAATATGTATAATATATAAATATAAAAATAGTATTAGTATATAATATAACTGCAAGTACAGTGGTACCTTGGGTTACAGACGCTTCAGGTACAGACTCTGTTAACCCAGAAATAGTACCTCGGGTTAAGAACTTTGCTTCAGGATGAGAACAGAAATTGTGCTGCGGCAGCAGCAGGAGGCCCCATTAGCTAAAGTGGTGCTTCAGGTTAAGAACAGTTTCAGTTTAAGAAAGGACCTCCGGAACAAATTAAGTTATTAACCTGAGGTACCACTGTACTTGGCAATCATTTCTAATGATTTTAATTTGACTTTAATTTGTTATCTACTTCCGATAACAGGTCTTTATATGTCGCCCAATCACTTCCCATATTTTTCTTTTTTACTGCGAAGGCTTCTGGAATCAGCACAATGAACTGTTTCAAAAGGACCGGAGTAAATTTATATTATATATGAAAGTACATTGTAAACATCTGAAAACATTTGTAGGTTTGAGTTGAAATGTTTTGTAATGAGAATATAAGGAACTGATTTACATTTAATGTGGAGAAATACAAAAATA
>NC_138031.1:90532491-90668886 GCF_964106645.2 Podarcis pityusensis | reverse complement strand
GGATTTATTGAATTATGTAATGAAACTGTGATTATGATAAAATTGAAAATGCAATAAAAATATTTTTTAAAAAATAAAAAGTCAGGTTTTTTATGTAGTTATTTACCAACCAAAACTAAATTATATTAATTGAACAAAAATACTTTGAATTCCCAAGTCAAGTTATAACTTTTTTGCACATCTCATTTTTGGAATTTGATAGTTGAAAAAATCAACATGCCCTAATGACTGAAAAACTATGCCCCCCCCCCAATCCAGAAAACATGTTTTTAAAAGTGGAAATCATACGCCTAGGGTATTTCAAGATGGAGTCTCTTTAATAATAACAGCAAAGGAAAGGAGAACTTGTGGCGGCCCTGGGCAGAAAGGAACCAGGTATCTTTTGCAATATTAATCTTTCATTTAATTTTTACAAGAGATGCATAATAGATAAGATGAAATATTTTATTAGACCAACTTCTGAAGTGCTAAAAGCTTTAAAGATGAAGAGAGAGGCATAGGTGTCTGCAGGAATTTATTTTTCCACTGAGGGGGGCAGTAAAGTAAAGAATTTATGGTGGGGGGAGGGAGAGAGAGAGAGAGAGAGAGAGAGAGAGAGAGAGAGAGAGAGAATAGTGCCAGTGCACATTGCCTCATTTCTCAGATTCTACAAATTCTAGAAATGTACTCTCTTTGTTAGATCAAAGCAGGGTTCCTTGCTGGATGCCTGTGGAGAGATCCAGGATTCACATCCTTCATCTAGTTATGAGTGCAGCTATACTACACTGCTGGAACGCGAGTGGCGCTGTGGTCTAAACCACTGAGCCTAGGACGCAAGTAGGAGTTGGGATGAGGCTGCTCTGAAAGGCAGTGTGAAGCCTCCCTTCCCAGCTGAGGAATCCCCGCCCCCTCCTGCTTGCACACAAGTAGGAATGGGACTTGAGCTGCTCCCGATGGGAAGGGAGGCATTGCGCTGCCCGAGCCACCCTCTCGGCCCTCCTTCTCCACCTTCCATGCCTGACCTACTGCGTACCACTTCCCCACCACCACCATTGAAGAACCAACAACTCAGTGGCTGCCCAGGCTCATGAAGAAAGGAGATAGAAGCCTCGGAGGAAGGGGAAATGTGGCAGTTGAGGTCAAGGCAGTAGCCGCCCTTTTGCCACCGCCATTGCTGCAGCATCAACGTCCCGAACATGTAGTATTTATTTATATACTTAATTAAAGTGTCCCCAGATTCATTTTAAAAAATCTGGTAACCTTAACTTAGTCTTGCTGGCCACATGACCCAGAAAAACTGTCTGTGGATAAATGTTGGCTCCCTCAGCCAGTAAAGCAAGATGAGCACCGCAACCCCAGAGTCGTTCACGACTGGACATAACTGTCAGGGATCCTTTACCTTTTTTTATACTACACTGACACCACACGTTCTACAGGCCCAGAATTCTCTAAAGGCACCAGTATGTTCACAATTTTTTTCTCTCTCTCTCTCTCTCTATATATATAGTTTTAAAAGATTGCAAAAATGCTCTGGGCTTTGGAAGGAAGGTGTGGTGGGGATTCCAGAGCTGCACTGATCCTCTTGAATGCTCTTGCTCACCCCAGGAGAGAAAAATGCATGCTTACAGAGCAGCAAAAAAGCTATGAATGTTACCATCAATTTTATTTATGTGTCTTTTCATAGGTGTTGAAAAATATTACACGATACAAAAAGCCATAAACAGTCTACAACATGTCAACAGTTAAAATTCAGACTAAGACATCAAAATATTAAATGACAATCCATGGGAACATTTCAAAGCCACACGAGGCAACTTCCTTACCTGAGGTGCAGTGTTGAAACTGTCTCTACTCCTATTAAAATATCACCTCTCTCTTTGTCTTCTGGGGCTTGGAAGAATTACTTCACACACACACACACACACACACACACACACACGCTCTGCTATTTTCCTGACTCCAGAAGAATTCCCTGCCTTGCAACAGAGGCACCCTCACCTGAGAGCACAGTCCCAACCCTGATGGAGAGGGCTGGGGAAGCAGAGAGGGTTGCAAGGAGTTCCCTTTCTGACAGTCTCTGTTAGCAGAGCAGAAGTGATGGGGGAGACTGTTGGGGGACAGGTCCCTGCTTTGCTCTGGTGGAAAGCCCCAATGGCTTTGTGGATCCCCCAATGAATAGAATAGCATTAGGGGTTTTTTTTTAGTTTTTTGCTGCTGCATCACACTGTTGACTCATGTTAAGCTTGTGGTCCACCAAGACCCCTAGATCCTTTTCACATGTACTGCTAGTAAGCCAGGTGTCCCCGACCCTATATTTGTGCATCTGGTTCTTCCTGCCTAAGTGCAGAACCTTACATTTGTCCTTACTGAAATTCATTCTGTTAGTTTGGACCCAGTTCTCCAAACTGTTAAGGCCATTTTGAATTCTGATTCTGTCTTCTATGGAAATAGTTACCCCTCACAGTTTGGTGTCATCTGCACATTTGATGAGCATCCCCTCAATTCCTTCATCCAAATCATTTATAAAGATGTTAAACAACAATGGGCCCAGGACAAAGAGAACCCTGTCACTTGTCACTTTTTTCCAGGATGATGAGGAACCATTAATGAACACGCTTTGGGTTCTGTCAGTCAACGAGTTACAATTCCACCTACCAGTTACCCTGTTCAACCCACATTTTACTATTTTGACAAAGTCCCCCAAGCCAGAATATCATGGCCTCCACCTCTCCATCTTCAACTGCACCTATTTAGAAGAGCTTTTTCGCATTCTGCACAGTGTTATGCAACTTATCTAAAAATCTGCCAAATATAGAAGAGTGCTTCTGAGCATAGACAGAGTTCCTTTCTCCTGGCCAATTAAAGAGCAAGGCTCCGGGTGTTTTGATAACCCCCCGCCCTCCTGCTGCTTTTTTTTTCTGGGAATTGCAGCGGAGCCCCCTACCGTACCTCCCTCGACACAGTTTTGGAACAATGCCGCACGTTATTCTTTTTCGGAAACTTTCACAACTCTTGCTTATGAGACCAGGCATGTGCGTGTGGCACAGCTGGATTCAACAGGCTGGAGAGGTTTTTTTTTTTTTTAAAGTTGAGTATAGAAACCAAAAACACCCCAAGCGCACCTTTTCTACCTTCTGGAAACGCCGCCCCCCCCCCCTCCGGCTCCTCCGCCGCGCGCCCGCCTTGGCCGATGCGCCGCCTCCCTGCGCGTCGGTGCTGTCGAGGCTCCCGCAGGAGCCGCAGGCAGAGCCGCCCGAGACGGAGCTGGCAGCCGACGTTCCACGGAAAGGATGGCCGAGAGGCTGGAGAAGGTGCCCATCGCACTGGCCGAGCCGGAGGACGGGGAGCCCGCCCCGATGCCCCCCGTGAGTACGGTCCGCAGCACCCCGAGCTGCCGCTCCCCTTTTCCCAGCCACTTTTCTGCCCCCCTTTGCTGGCGGAAACTTTTTTGTTTTGCAAAAAAGTCCTACTTCTACCTTACAGATGGAGCTCTGTCTAACGATTTCGGAGGGATCTGGGGGATTTGCTGCGGACTCACAAATAATGCAGGGGACGGGGGACGGGACGAGACTTTCTTTCCCAGAAAGATAAAGCCAACTGTTCTCTCCCTCCCCTCGCAAAGGAGCTGGGGATCTTTCCTCAGAAGACTCACACAATGGCAAAAACAGACAGGGGGTCCCTTCTTCTGCTTCTTGGGAAAAAGGGAAGGAGGATCGCTCACTCAGGAACCCTATTCACTTCTTCTTCCTCTTTCTACGTCCCCCCCCCTCCATTTTGGCACTCCATTCCAGGCACCCCCCTCACGCGTGTGGCTTGAGACATCTTGGAGAGAGGCGCGTGATGTGTGTGCTCTGCAGTTCTTGTGCAAAGTGCCTCGGCTAAGGTACTTTTGGCCTGCCTCCCACCCCCAGCATGTGCAGAGCGCCTCAAAGTGAGCATATGCAGAGGGCAGGTTCCCACTCCCCCCCCCCAAAAAAAAGACCAATGCAAATCAGAAAAAATACCTGACTCACACATCTTTTTATGGCTTTGCAGTTGGCTGATTTGGCAACTGGCCAGGCGGAAGAAAGTCTGGTTTTAGTTGGAACCTCTCTGACACAGCTAGGACCTCTGCTCCAAATACTATAGCAAGCTAGTTAACTTGGGTCTGTGCCCAGAGGCCCACCAGCATCAAAATACAAGATCCAGACAGAAGGGTGATTCACTAATTCACAGCATTCCCAGGACCCACACGCACACCTCCCAAATGATGGTGTTGCACCTACATTCCACCCTGTGGAATTCAGATCTCTCCCCCTACCCCCATGGCCCCATGGCCCTTCAGCTGGATGTCAGGATCAAAGCACAGGGGTGTGGGGAACCAGCAGCCACTAGCAGAAAAGAAAAGAACACATTGGAAAAGCTGATTTGGGTCAAGGTGCTGGAAAACCTGGAACAGGGTCTGATCTAGCAAGGGATCTATTCAGAACTTAGTTTTCTTGATCATTGTGAATCATTTCTCTATTTATTATTTTTATACTATCCCTTATCCAGAAGCATCTCAGAGCAGCACACAAAAACACATTTAGAAAACCCATGCAATCAAGCAGTTCAGCAAAGGACTAAAAGGAGCCAAATCTAACCTAAGTCCTCCATGAAATGCCCACATGAAAAAGATGGATCTTTAATTGCCTTCCAGAGGCCTCATTGTGCAAAGTGTCACTGTGCAAAGTGCATCAGGGCATTGGCAAAACCTTGAACTAAGACCCATAGTGAGTAGGCAGCCAGTACAACTCTGGAAGGATAGATGTTCCCACAGCAGTGGGGTGAAGCTCCACTCCATGGTCTGCCAATGACCCCCTGCTTTACATGCTGCTTCTTCACCCAGTGTTGCAGCCAGAGCCATCTTCCGTGGCAGTCCCACAAGAGAGCATCACAGAAGTCCAAGCTGACATGTTACAAACAATCTGTGCCAGGTGCCTGTGGCATTCAGGTAGCCAACATTCCACAGAACTCAACAGCCAGGAAAGGTCTGTGCCAGGGAAGGAGCCCATTCCCCTGCATACCTGAGCATAGACATATACGGTAGCTCTTTAGCCAGTAGCTCTTTAGGAAGGAAACAGGCTACCAGGAAAAATGGCTGCCAGGGACAGGATTTGGTACTTCCTCAAATATTGTAACAGAAGGTGCTGCTTGTCTCTCTCCCCGCCCCCCACACTCTCCCCCCAGCACATAGTTGCCCCTTTGTGAAGCTGCTACTTCCAGATTAATATGCTCAAGATTGTACTGCACAACAGATTGCCTAGAAAGAATGGAGGGTCTGGCCCAAGGCCATGTCGTAAATTCACAGCTGAGGTGGGATTTGAATCAGATATTTTAGGCATGAAATACATGGTACTTGAATGTCAGCCCATCGTGGCAAACGCCAGAACACGCCAGTGCCTCTTTTCCCTTGGCATACAGTGGTACCTCGGGTAATTTGTTCTGGAGGTCTGTTCTTAACCTGAAACTGTTCTTAACTGAGGTACCACTTCAGCTAATGGTAAAGTGGTAACGGCTGCTACGCCACCGTGTGATTTCTGTCTCATCCTGAAGCAAAGTTCTTAACCCGAGGTACTATTGCTGGGTTAGCAGAGTCTGCAACCTGAAGCGTCTGTAACCTGAAGCATCTGTAGCCCGAGGTACCACTGTATTGACTTGTCATCTCTACTTGGAAGCAGAAAGGCCAGTGCACACGAGAAGTTGCCATCCTGGCAAGTGTTTGGGGTTTACTCTGGGGGGGGGGGTGCACAAGTATCTCATTTCTTATATTAAGATGTTTGGAAGTGGAGCATTTCCCTTACAGGAGGGCTGGTAGGTGGAAATCTGGACAATAGGTAGGTTTGCACCTGCCTGTCTCCCCATTAATGTAGGGGTGTCCACATGATGTCCTCCACATCCCAATGTTGTCCTGGACTTTCCCCCTCTAAATGAGGAGTTTTTCAACCTTAGGAAGTCTGAAATGGCCAGAATTGAACCCAAACCCCTCCCCCACTAATGGACAGGCAGGCAGGCAGGCACAAATCCACATTTTGCTCCAGTGTGGACAAGCCTTTGATCTCTCCCTATCCTCCTGGATGTGAGCCTCTGCCCTCTTTCTTTTCTCTCAGTCTTGTGTAGACATGCATGTGCACACCCCAAATTCAAAATACCCCCTTCCTTGACTGCTTGCTCCTTTTGTTGTAATTTTTAAGAGGGTTGAATGGAATTGTTCCCCACTCAGTTTCTGAGCAAAGACTTTGTGTGCCCCGTGTGAACCTCTGTGGCTTCACTGCAGATCAGGCGCTCGTCCTCCAAATGGCCTCTGCCTCTCTGATTCAAGTCACTTTGCTTCCCACCCTGCTGCAGGCATACTCAGCTGTGATGGCAAAACCCTCCAGTACAAGGCGGCTGCTCAGGATTGGAGCCATGGTGCTTATTGGCGGAACCATCCTACTACTCTTTGGGGCCATGGGAGCCTTTTACTATTGGAAGGTGACTGACAAAGAGGTGAGAAGTGAGGGATTTGTTTGGATTTTGTTTGGATCAGATACATTGGGCTCAGGGCTACATCTGACTGGGCCATGAATGAAAGTTAACCATATTCACCAACAGTTTCTGAAGCTACCAGCAGACCCCTAAGCTGCTCTCCTCACAGTGCCCCAAACCATTCCCGGAAATAAGGACTGTGTGCAGGAGACCCCTGGTATTTTAAACAAGGCCAGGTCTTGGACTGTACTCTGTGTGTTTCCAGGAGCCATTTCAGGGGCCAGGATCCATAAAGCTGAGCTACAAAATGTGATGCTGGTACCTTTTGATGTGTGAAGAAAATGCAAAACAAGCAGCAGTTGTGGAACCAGACCCTGCACTGGAAATTGTCTGTTATCCTTCATTCTTCAAGTGAATAAACTTGTTGATAATCAGGGGGTAGCAGGGGTGCCAACTTGAATGAAAAAATATTGTGGGGGCCCATGTAAGCCCTGCAGAATCAGTCACATGACACAGTGCATGCACATGACACAGTCACATGACACAGTGCATGCACAGTGCATTTGAATGGAATGCTCATAAACTTTGGGGGACTCAGCCCCCTCAAATATTTTATTGTGGGGGCCAAAGCCCCCAGGGCTGCTATGGAGGGTAGGCCGAATGGAACACTTGGGTCTATTGTCACCATCTGATAGCTGTGGCAAATGTGTTGCACTGGGTGGCTTCTTTAGTGTGTCTTCTAGGGAGCCTTATTTAAAGGCAAAGGACTCCTGACAGTTCAGTCCAGTTGCAGACGACTCTGGGGTTGCGGTGCTCATCTCGCTTTACAGGCCGAGGGAGCCAGCATTTGTTCGCAGACAGTTTTCTGGGTCATGTGGCGCAACAAAACACCGAAACCAATGCAGCGCATGAAAAAGCCGTTTACCTTCCCGCCAGAGTGGTACCTATTTATCTACTTGCACTTTGATGTGCTTTCGTACTTCTAGGTTGGCAGAAGCTTGGATGGAGCAGCAGTAGCTCACCCCGTCGTGGGGATTCGAACCACCAACCTTCTGATCAGCAAGCCCAAGAGGCTCAGTAGTTTAGACCACAGCACCACCCGCATCCCTTGAGCCTTATTTAGTGTGCCTCTAATTCACAACAGAATTCAACAAGAGTTTCTGTGGCATATAAGGCAGATCTTGTGCTTTAATTATTAGTCTACAGCAATGTGTTGTGGACGAAGCTGCAGTTTTAAAACTCCAGATCCAAATGTTTCCGTTTTGAACACAGAGACGTCCTTTATTCTATCAGGTTTCATTTACAATTCAGCCAGCAAAGTTTCAATAAGAAACACAAACTGCCTTAGCATTTCTTCTTGAGAGTTTGCCAAGATCTTCAGATATTTTATTTTCTCTCATTCTGGCATGGAGATTTCTTCTCTGCTGCTCTTTTACAGCCATAGCAGGATAGAAGGTGCTACTAGGAATAAAATAAATAATATATCTGCATGCAGCAGATACAATCCAAGCACAATTGCTCACAATTCCTCACAGGGTCCCCTTTCTGCATTCTAGGCCTGGCTTTCCACATGAAAGTAAGTAGGATCTCTAGAAATGTTTGGATTGTTGACTTTAATTTTGTATATTTCGGTTAAAAGAAAAATACTAGGTATAATAGAATTTCTTGGATGCCTTGATCCAAGTTTGGGAAAAATACTTTTTGGTAAGTGAGCCCCAGCAGAGATTTAAACTAGGAAAATATGCAGCCAAGTAAAGTATGGAAATGTTGTTGTTGCTGTTTAGTCGTTTAGTCGTGTCCGACTCTTTGTGACCCCATGGACCAGAGCACGCCAGGCACTTCTGTCTTCCACTGCCTCCCGCAGTTTGGTCAAACTCATGCTGGTAGCTTCAAGAACACTATCCAACCATCTCATCCTCTGTCATCCCCTTCTCCTTGTGCCCTCCATCTTTCCCAACATCAGGGTCTTTTCCATGCAGTCTTCTCTTCTCATGAGGTGGCCAAAGTATTGGAGCCTCAGCTTCAGGATCTGTCCTTCCATTGAGCATTCAGGGCTGATTTCCTTAAGAATGGAGAGGTTTGATCTTCTTACAGTCCATGGGACTCTCCTCCAGCACCATATTTCAAAAGCATCAATTCTTCGGCGATCAGCCTTCTTTATGGTCCATATGTGGAAATATGGGCTGTTAAAACTTTAAAACGTCCCCTTCTAAGTTGCCCACCTCCCATGTTCCCCACTTCCCTTAGCAAACAAAGAGACCATACATTTGGTAAGTTAAAATGGTTTACTTACAGCTCTTCAGAGGTCCATGCAGCATCAAGAAAATACAGGAACTTTAGCTTAAGTTCCAAAGTTGTGAATTTCTAAATATGTATAGAAACACAAAGAAGGCTTGCTTAAGACACACAGCCTAAGCTTGGAGCATCCAGCTTTGACCTCCTTACTGGTAGGTTTCACATGATGGGAGAAAGAGAGCAAAGTGTTTGGTAGTCCTTCTTCCCAAGGTGAGGGGAAATGACCTAGCTAAGCCTGGAAGGACAGCTTACTCTATGGTCTTAACCCCTTCATGCAAGAATAGAGCTAAACATGTTGGTTGTATGAGGCTGATTTATCCCACGTGGATAACTGGATGAAATAGCAAAAGAAACATTTTTGAAATCTAGCACCCAGCAGCTTGTCACTCACAGGTGCCAATTTTTTTATTTCATTGAATTTATATCCCATCCTTCCTCCCAAAAGAGCCCAGGCAGCGGGGGGCCACTAGGGGGCGCATTGGAAGATGGCCGACAATACCATCTCTCCGACCCACACGGGGTAACTAAGAGGCTGTTATGGGAGTAGGCAGCCTCCCTTGTTGCCCCAAGGAAATGGGGAACACTGCCCTTGCCTGCTGTGCCCATAAATCACCTCCTAATTCAAAAGAAGGGGGTGAGGGCCCTAGGCAGAATGCCCCCGTGTGGACCTCGGCTCTCCTGGACGCTGTCTCTGATCGCGCACTAGTTGCAGCAATTTGGAATAATTAATTACAAAAGAAGCAAATGCACATATTTCAAGTGAAGAAGGGGAGTGAAGTCTGCTAATTTAAGTGACCTCTGCGAAAGAAGACGACGGGTTGGAGAAACAGGAATATTTTACGATGAAGATACACCAAAGGCTGGGTATGTTGACAACGGAACTGAATGGGGGGGAACCTTTTTTACTTTCCTTCTATGTGATTTACAAGAACCCCTCCTCATTAGAATCGTCGGTTGAACTGACCCAAGCAGGATGATTAAGGTCTGTGTGGAGATAAACTTTAACCAAAAGTATGCTTTATGGAGATCGAGAAGCAATAAGAGCTTTTGGGAATGGCGCAGCAATAAATTCGGAGTCGCCATCTTGCCAAAGGATTTATAGCCGGGAGGAAGAACGGACTTGTTTTTAGACTGCATTCCTAGTGAATCTCCTCGGAGGTTTTGAGAAAGGAGGCAGATTGGTGAAGATTAATGACGCTAAGACTGTTTTGATGTATGGAAGTGATGTTATATGGAAAACGTCTGGATATGGCTACTGGATAAAAAAAATAATATCCACGCAGGATTACAAACTGTTCTAACCAGCTTGCGGAGACTATCAGAGGTCACAAAGAGAAAGGAAAAATATATGAAAATAACAACAAGAGATGTGGAAAAACAATAAGAAAGGACTGGATAGCACTGTGAACATCATAAGGTTAGATTTGTGGACATTAAAACAGCAGTAAGAAGCAAGAAGTTGATTGGCTCCCCTTCGGAACTTGAAATATGGATACCCCCAACAAAAATTTAAAATTCGGCTGTGTAATTTGGAATTTATGTAATTTGGTTTGATTTGATGTGATTGGTCAGTTAATAAAAAAATATTCTTAAAAAAAAAAAAGAGCCCAGGCAGCAATCCCATCCACACATATATCCTGACATTTAAATACTTTGTGCCATGTTCATAATGGCAAACTTTGCTATTTAGATGTGCTGCTTTAACCCTTTCTTATCAGTTAATGTTTTAAAAGCACTAAAACTGAAACAGAGTCCCAGAAGTTCTTTTAAACAACATTTCCCCTCAAACTTGGCACGTGGGTTGGGGGGTTATTCTTCTGGCTGTAGAGGTTAGATTAATAATAGTGGTAGTAGTAGCAGTAGTAGTAGAAGTAGAAGTAGTTTATTACTTATACACCGCCCATTCAGCCGGGCCTCCCCAGCCACTCTGGGCGGCTTCCAACAGAATATTAAAAACACAATAAAACATCAAACATTAAAAACTTCCCTAAACAGGGCTGCCTTCAGATGTCTTCTAAAAGTCAGATAGTTGTTTATTTCCTTGACATATGATGGGTGGGCGTTCCACAGGGCAGGTGCCACTACCGAGAAGGCCCTCTGCCTGGTTCCCTCTTACCTCACTTTTTGCAGTGAGGGGACCGCCAGAAGGCCCTCGGCACTGGACCTCAGTGTCTGGGTTGAACGATGGGGGTGGAGACGCTCCTTCAGGTATACTGGGCCGAGGCCGTTTAGGGCTTTAAAGGTCAGCACCAACACTTTGAATTGTGCTCGGAAATGTACTGGGAGCCAATGCAGGTCTTTCAGGACAGGTGTTATGTGGTCTCTGCGACTGCTCCCAGTCACCAGTCTAGCTACCGCATTCTGGATTAGTTGTAGTTTCTGGGTCACCTTCAAAAGTAGCCTCACATAGAGCATATTGCAGTAGTCCAAGCGGGAGATAACTAGAGCATGCACCACTCTGGTGAGACAGTCCATTGGCAGATAGGGTCTCAGCCTGCATACCAGATAGAGCTGGTAGACAGCTGCCCTAGAAACAGAATTGACCTGCACCTCCATGGACAACTGTGAGTCCAAAATGACTCCCAGGCTACGCACCTGGTCCTTCAGGGGCACAGTTACCCCATTCAGGACCAAGGAGTCCTCCACACCTGCCCATCCCCAGTCCCACAAAAACAGTATTTCTGTCTTGTCAGGATTCAGCCTCAATCTGTTAGCCGCCATCCATCCTCCAATCGTCTCCAGACACTCACACAGGACCTTCACTGTCTTCACTGGTTCTGATTTGAAAGAGAGGTAGAGCTGGGTATCATCCGCATACTGATGAACACCCAGCCCAACCCCCCTTATGATCTCTCCCAGAAGCTTCATATAGATGTTAAAAAGCATGGGGGAGAGGACAGAACCCTGAGGCACCCCACAAGTGAGATCCCAGGGGTCTGAACACTCATCCTCCACCACCACTTTCTTGACACAGCCCAGGAGGAAGGAGGGGAACCACTGTATAACAGTTCCCCCAGCTCCCAGCCCCTCTAGACGGTCCAGAAGGATGTCATGGTCAGTAGTATCAAAGTCCGCTGAGAGATCCAGCAGAACTAGGAAACAGCATTCACCTTTGTCCCTAGCCCACCAGAGATCACCGACCAGCGTGACCAAGGCAGTTTCAGTCCCATGGTGAGGCCTGAATTGGAAGGGATCCAAATGGTCCGCATCCTCCAGGCGAGCCTATAGTTGTTCAGCAACCACCCACTCAATCACCTTGCCCAAGAATGGAAGATTTGAAACTGGGCGATAGTTGGCCATTTTGGCCGGGTCCAAAGATGGGTTTTTTTTTAAGAAGATGCAGCCCAGTATCAGGGAGTACCAATCTTCTTGGACAGTTTGCACATTTGGAATGTTGAGAATTGCAGTTTTGAGACTGTTTCCTGGGCATCAGTCACAAAATATAATTTTGTGCCACATTGCAGAAAACCATTATGGGGTGGATGGAGCCTTTTACTTGCACATGGACAGCCTTCCCCAACATCATGCCTTGTAGATATTTAGGACTACAGCTGCCTTCACTCCCAATATTGGGAGTTTTAGTCCAAAACACCTGCAGGATACCAGGTTGGAGAAGGCAATCCTCGTGCGAGGAAGAGACTCCATCCATTCCATAATGGTTTCCCGCAACCCTAAGCCTTTGCCCTAAACCTTGGGCAAGTGCCCAAGGCATAAAAGATCCCAGAGGGTGCACCAAGACATTACTCACATGCAACTGGGTATCAAGGACCATAGAAGGTTTCTGTCAGCCTTGAATTTAACTTTTTTAGCTTTACTGTAACTGAACATTGCCTTTCTGTTAACTCTGGAAAACATTTTAAGGTCATAGAAGTTGGTAGTAATCTGCATATACCATAGTGGAGGCATATACCACAATGGAGGCTACTATGAGGCTTGGGATTGCTACCGTGGAGGGGCGAGGGAGGTATGGCGGTGGGGGCAGATGTTATAGGCGAAGGGGATCGAGATATGGATATGCTCGTACCCCTTCCAATCTGCGCTTCATCCCGAAGGACGAGGGTAGGGTGAGCAAGGATTACTCACCTCCATCACTGGTGCTGTGAAATGCCAGGTCTATAGGCAACAAAACCGCCACCCTGCGAGATTTCTTTATCTCGCAGGGGGTCGACCTGGCTTG
Organism: Podarcis pityusensis; assembly: GCF_964106645.2. NCBI lineage: Eukaryota > Metazoa > Chordata > Lepidosauria > Squamata > Lacertidae > Podarcis > Podarcis pityusensis. Next base: position 90,655,949 of record NC_138031.1, on the reverse strand, counting down.
TGTGACGGAGACCTGGGTGCGCGAAGGGGCAACAGTTACCTTACGAGAGATGGCGCCCCCGGGTTTCTCCGTCCTCCACCAGTCACGGACTGTGGGCTGGGGGGGAGGGGTGGCATTATTAATCCGGGAAGATTGTCCTTTCAGGGCTCTACCATCGCCATCGATCCCTGGCATTGAATGTGTTGGCCTAGTGTGGGGCTTGGCTCTCTGGCTGGTGTACCAGCCACCCTGTCAGGCCTATTGGAGGCGGTGGCCGGCTGGGCCTTGGAGTTCCCTAACCTATTGGTATTGGGGGACTTCAACATCCATGCTGATGCCACTCCCTCCTCACAGGCTCTGGACCTGGTGTCTTCCATGGCGACACTAGGGCTCTCTCAGTTTGTTTCGGGCCCCACACATCAAGCAGGCCACACGCTGGATTTGATCTTTGGCGTAGGTATAGATGTGATCATGTCTCCTTCGATGAAGGTGCCATAGTCTGATCACTACGCTCTGAAAGCCAGGATTGACTTTCCACCCCCACCCTTCTTAGGTAGCGAGCCGATTTGGGCTCGCCCGCAGAGGCTGATGGACCCTGATAGATTCCGCCAAGCCTTGCGGGACCTTGCTCCCCCTGGCGACTCATTGACTGAGCTTGTTGAGGGCTGGAATATCCAGCTCCTGGCAGCCATCGATGAGATCGCACCTAAGCGCCCTCTGCGACCCCGCAGAAACCGGGCTCTCTGGTTTACCAAGGAGCTCCGGAAAATGAAGCGGGACCTCAGACGGCTAGAGCGAGTTTGGCGGGGTGCCCGTGACGGAGCCTCAAGAACATCTTATAGGGCTTTTATGAAAACCTACGAGATGGCGGTGAAGGCTGCTAAGAAGTCTTACTTCTCGGCCTCCATTGCATCCGCTAGCTCTCGCCTGGCACAATTATTTAGTATAATCAGGTCTTTACCGTCCCTTGAGGGACAGCCAAATTTAAATTACAATTTGACACACAGCTGTGAGGCATTTGCGAGCTTTTTTGCGGAGAACGTCTTGTTGCTCCGCCATGACCTCCCTGCCAATTTGGATACAATAAAGGAACTGGAGGCCCCTCGACTGTCCTCGGGTCCAGTATTGGACCACTTCAACCGGATATCCCCAGCCGATGTGGACAGACTCCTCCGAGCTGGAAAGCCCACCACCTGTCCTCTCAACCCGTGCCCGTCTTGGCTGGTTAGAGTGTGTCCAGAGGAGGTGCGGGCCCTCCTGGGGGATATCATCAATTTGTCCCTTGGCACGGGGACATTCCCAGGGGAACTAAAGGAAGCAGTGGTGCGCCCGCTCTTAAAGAAAACATCATTAGATCCTTTAGATCTATCCAATTACCGCCCGGTTTCGAATCTTCCATTCCTGGGTAAGGTGATTGAGAGAGCGGTTGCTGAACAGCTTGGTGGGTTTCTGGATGAAACATCAGCTCTGGATCCATTCCAGTCCGGCTTCCGCGCTGGTCATGGGACTGCGACGGCTCTGGTTGCCCTAACAGATGATCTTCGTAGACAGCTGGATCGAGGTGGGTCGGGGCTGCTGATTCTTCTAGATCTGTCAGCAGCTTTCGACATGGTCGATCACGAACTTCTGGACCACCGCCTTGCCGATGTGGGGATCCAGGGCACAGTCTTTCAATGGCTGTGCTCGTTTCTCTCTGGTCGGGGACAGAGGGTGGCGCTTGGGGGGGAATTGTCATCGCGCCACTCCTTGGTGTGTGGAGTACCTCAGGGTGCGATACTCTCCCCGATGCTTTTCAACATCTTTATGCGCCCCCTCGCCAAGCTTGTCCGGAGTTTTGGGCTGGGTTGCCATCAGTATGCTGGTGACACCCAACTCTATCTGTTGATGGATGGCCATCCTGACTCGGCCCCAGACACACTGACCAGATGTTTGGAAGCTGTGGCTGGATGGTTAGTGAGAGCCGGTTGAAGCTAAATCCTTCGAAGACAGGTCCTGTGGCTGGGACGGGACGATATGGGATTGGGGGGGGGCAACTCCCATCTCTTGTGGGGGCGCAATTAGTGCCAGCACCGTCCGTTAAGAGTTTGGGTGTAATCTTTGACACCTCCCTTTCCATGGAGGCGCAGATTGCAGCTACAACAAAGGCGGCATTTTTCCATCTCCGCCAAGCTAAGCACTTGGCTCCTTACCTCTCTCGCCCTGACCTAGCCACTGTGATCCATGCGACGGTCACCTCCAGACTGGATTATTGTAACTCGCTCTACGTGGGGCTGCCCTTGAGACTGACCCAGAAACTCCAGCGGGTGCAGAATGCTGCAGCGAGACTCCTTACGGGGTCTTCGCTGTGAGATCACATTCACCCAGTGCTATACCAGCTGCACTGGCTCCCGGTGGAGTACAGGATCAGGTTTAAGGTGCTGGTTTTAACCTTTAAAGCCCTATACGGCCTAGGACCCTCGTACCTACGGGACTGCCTCTCCTGGTATGCCCCACAGAGAAACTTACAGTCTTCAAATAAAAACATCTTGAAGGTCCCAGGCCACAGAGAAGTTAGGCTGGCCTCAACTAGAGCCAGGGCTTTTTTGGCCGTGGCTCTGATCTGGTGGAACACTCTGTCACAAGAGACTAGGGCCCTGCGGGACTTGACATCTTTCCGCAGGGCCTGCAAGACAGAGCTGTTCCACCAGGCCTTTGGCCAGGGCACAGCCTGACTCCCTCGGCAATCTTCGCGGAGCTCTGGCCCAATGGTTGCCAGTGGCTTGAATTAATTAATTTTATAATGAATGATTTTAGAGTGTTGTTTGTGCTGTACTTTTGTACTGTTTTATTGTTGTTAGCCGCCCTGAGCCCGGCTTTGGCTGGGGAGGGCGGGATATAAATAAAAATTATTATTATTATTATTATTATTATTATTATTATTATTGCATGATTAAGACTTCAACAAGAGGGCCTGCCTTGCCTCCTGGAAACTTCTTGGCCCTTGGATTTCATCAGCATCTAGGGGTGAACCATTCTAATGGCCGGAAAGCAGGCAGAGTGATCTTTCTCGCAGATGAAATGGTAACTGGCTATCTAAACCTCACCAGGATCTGACCATGACAATGAAGCCAAAGAAAACCCCTTCACATTCAAATCGCCATCTCTCAGTGCAGATAAGAATAGCAAGTGAGGATTTGACCCACCATGAGTTTTGGGACGATAACGTTTTGAGAGCCATCCTAGGTATGCCGGCATCAGCATGGATGCTGAGATCTTATAGAACGTCTAACCTGTAGTCTTTGATATCAGATCTAGTTAGATAGGTTTCTACCAAAGTCATCATCTTTTCCCCCTTTTTCAATCCCAGGTCTACAATGTCCATTACATGATGAGTATTAACGGGAAGGCACAAGAGGTGTCAGTGGAAATAGATGCTGGGAACAACCTGGAAACCTTTAAAACTGGAAGTGGTGAGGAAGAGGCTATTGAAGTTCATGATTTTCAGATTGTAAGTATGGTTGGATGAAGGTTTTGGGGGGGGGCGTATCCCAAGAAGGAATGGAGGAAGCAGTGGTGAACTTTGGGCTTTCAAATTTCAGCAGTGCCCTGTATGATGCCAAAATTTGACACACACACCTCTCCACCTCTTGCCTTCCATTCTAAGTCATTGTTGCAGCACCCTCTCAGCTTGGCTCCCAGGGCTGGCAAGCCAGTCACGCTCCCCTCAGTATGCATTTGGAGTGAAAGCACCAAGGCAGCAGCGGGCGGGGGAAGAATTTCAGTTGGGGTCCAAGCCTAGTTTTTTTACTGAGACCACCTTGGCTGCCATGTACAGAATTTTAAAAAATCATTTATCAAAAATTATATACCACTTGATTGTGAATAGAACCTCTGAGCAGTTCATCAAAAATGCTGAAGGGGGAGGGGAATGTAAAAGCATCTCTGATTATTCTCCGTGGCCTCTCAATGGCCTATGATACCACTGACCATGGAATCCTTCTGTGAAGACTGTGAGCAGGGAGAACAGGGCACTGCTGGGCTGGAACAGTGCCTGACCTTGCTAATGGACTGGATGAGAACCAACAAACGGATGCTCAATCCAGCCTAGACTTAAGACATTTCGAGGGGGTGGTTCCTGTGCCCAGATGAGCAAGATTAGTTCTGGATGGGGTTACACTCCCTTGGAAGAAGCAGGTTCACAGCTTGGAGCTACTCCTGAATCCAGTCCTGTCACTGGAGACACAAGTGGCCTTAGTGGCACTGAGGGCCTTCTACCAGCTTGGAAACTACAGCTAGTGGAAAATGTGGCTGCTTGAATGTTAACTGGGACAAGAATGTGTGAACATGTAACACTGGTTCTGGTCTGACTGCAGTAACTGTCAATTTGCCCAATTCAAGCTGCTGGTTTTAACTGTATACAACTCAGTAAGCCTGTAACTAAAGTTCCCCATATGAACTTTCCCAGACCCTGAGGCCCTTCGACATATGTTGAGAGGAAATCCCTTCTCTTAAATAGCCGACTGTTTGTGGAATGCTAGCTCTAGGGAGACCTCCCTTATCAATATTTTGGTTCCTGGGAATTCTTCATTTTCCTGGTCATTTGAGAGTACCAGTGATATAATTGCATTGTTAAATCTTTTAAAATATTATTTTATTACTGTATTTTTTACTTGGTAGTGAATAACATTGGGTCTTTTTTAGTAGAAAGCAAAGCATTTTATGTTAAAAGCACTTCTGTATCTTGCAGCAGTTGGGTGGACCCTCAACATTTATGTTAATAACCAAGGTCTGTTTTTCTAGGGCATAAGTGGAATTCGTTTTGCTGGAGGAGAAAAATGCTACATTAAAGCCCAAGCTAAATCTCACATCCCTGAAGTCAGTGCAATGACCAAAGAGAGAATCTCTTTGGATCTGGTAGGTAGTCACCAAAAATATGCTTACACTGACAGCAAAGCTATGTTTGAAGGATTGTCAAGTGCAAGGGAAGGAGAGAGGCTTTGTGATGGGAAGTGTGAAGGTGGAGCGGGGCCCTAGAGAACCTCCTGAAAGCAGCAGCAACACCAAGGAGCCCATAAAGCAGCTGGGGAGGTTTCAGCTGCTCTTTAAGGTGCAGCCCAGCCTTGCCACCTCCTCACTTTTTGGCTAAGCTCTGCTGCTGCTGCTGCTGCTCCCCACTTGGGCCACGTCTGGCTTTCTTCAGCAGCAGCATCTTCCAGGAGAGGTGCTCAGTGAAAGTCTGCAGCAGCCAAGGGATCCTTGGGACTGGTGCTTAGAGGTGGCCCATCCCATTTCATCACCTGAGGCAAAACGGAAATCTGCTGCCTCCTGCCCCCCCTCCAGCCACCATCACTTCTGCTGCCGCCAGAATGCCTCCCTCTTGCCAAGTTTCAGAGAGAGGGAGGTCTTCTGGGATGAGGTGTTGCTGCTTGTTTCCCCACCGCTGGAGTGGAGAAGACAAGCACCAAGGCCTTGCAGAATGCCCACCTCTGGCTGAAACTTGGCAAGATGGTGTCCAGAGGTGACAGAAGTGGTGGGGCAGGTGGGGAGCTATCTCTTGAGCTTCTACTGCCTGAAGCAGCTGCTTCACCCTCACTAATGGGTGAGCCAGCTCTGCCCCCCCCACTTATGTAACGGTGCACAGGAGGGGCTTGAGCTGTTCTCTTGGTTCTTCTCGGCTTCTGCCTGAGAGAAGGCAGGACTGGGCAGGCACACAAGGCAGCCTGAACCCCTTCCTCCTCTGTGCCTTGGTTTGTTTGCCTTGGAAGCAGGCTGATCCCTGCCAGCAGCAGGACTGTGTCTGTATGGCATGGCTTGAACACTGAAAGAAGAAACACATGGCAGTGGGCAGGCTGGCTCTGATCCTATGCAAAAGAAGCTGTTGTGAAGCAAGTCAGTATAAGGGAAGCCCATATAGATTTACACCAGATCCAAAGCCCGCTCTGCAGAATGGGACTGCTGTGTCCTAATCCCCTGGCCTACCTGGCAGACAGTGTGCCAAGATGAAGTTTCAGCTCCAGAAGCCAATCCACACAAGCCAAGTCCAAAGATCAGGAAACAGTATGGAGTCAGTCCAAGTAAGCCAAGTTCAGCAGTCAATCTCGAAGTAGAAACCCAGGAAGGTCCAAGGTGAATCCCAGACGAGATCCCTCAACATGGTCAGTTGAGTGGACACAGCAGCTCCCTCTGCTGCCTTCTGACACTGTGTCTGCTGATTGCAGCATCTGGACTTGATGAGGCAAGTGACCCTCACCTGCTCTCTGCTTACCCCAGCTGAGAAATTGCAGACCTCCTTCCCTACCTGGCCAGCTAGTGAACTAGGCTGCAGGCCTTGGCCTGCCTCTGCTTCCTGGAGTGTCCCGCCCGCTGTTCCGTACATCTTAGGACCTGCCATGTTTGTGGGGATGGGGGCCTCTCTGGCTCTGGGTCCCACTGCTCGGCTTCCTGTGCACTGGCCTCTGTACCCTCATTATCCTCTGTCACCCCATGAGTATTGTCTATCCCAACCTCTCCTTCCCCATCCCCAGCTTGCTCCCGTGTGACCCACTCTGAGCTGAACCCCTTGCCAGGATCCTCTTCCTCCTCCCTGGTCTTGCCAGTTCTGTTGCTGCTTTGCCCAAGCCTGTCAGCAGGATAAGAGTCTTTAAAATAATTCTGTGCCAGGTTACATGACCAAGCTGAACAGGCTTAGGATCCACCTGAGCCCCAGCCCAAGCCCTGGTCCCACCTGCATCGCACCCCCAGAACATCTCTTTTTGGCCTCTGTTCAATCGGCTGGGCCCCCAGCCAAGCAAGTGTTTCTTGGGCTGAGCCAGGGTTGGGGACTTGACCTCAGATGAGCCTAGTTGAGCCAAGAACCAGCTGGCTGAAGATGGCCTCCTTCATTAACAATGTCCTTGGAGGGCCAGTCTGAGGCATCACATTTTAGGAAAACTGCAGGGGGAGGGACTGAGCAAATGAGAGAGCTTTTGGCATGGAAGGCATGTGAGAGAAGTGTTGCAGGGGGAATTGTTTACTGACACTGAGGGAACTGGGTAGTCAGAAGTTTCTTTAGGATGCACGACTTAGGGATGGTTTAAATTTTAGTGAATCATTCCTCAGAATATGAGGTTAGGTTTAATTACCCCAGAGATCCATTTTATGATACTGTGAAAGATTTGGTTTGGACTGGATACAGCTTCCAGTTCCACTGTTAAGCTAATATGATAGCTCTGATTAAAAGTCTTGTTCAGTGAAAGCAATTATATTGACCCAAAGCTTGCAGTGCAAGTTAAAGAAAGCCTTCATTTGGAAGTGCACCCTGTAGGTCTTTTCATTTTCATATTCGAAGAAGTGTTGGAAAATGGCACTGATTGAACTAGAAACTTTAAGGAATCCAAATATTTTTTACATAAGAGAGCTGCTATTCTGTAGCTGCACTGCAGAAACACTAAAATGGAAGCAGAGGATAAAATTCAGATTGCCCTCTGAGATCACTTTAAGTACCACACACTAGATCAATTTTATTTAGCCAAGTTGTTTGCACAGTGCCATTATTGATTTTGTAACGGGCTCCTAGGCTCTCTAGCTAGTGATATTTTTTAAAAAATGTTTTTATCCCCTTCTTTTGCCGTTTTAAAATAATAATAATAATCTGTGAAAGCTTTTTAGAAATAAAAATAACTGAATAGATGTGGGGTTGGCGTGGACTTCAGAAAACCAAATTACCTCAGACTGGAGATAAACCACTTTCTGGTTTTTGGAAATGCTAGTTTAATTGGCCATTTTATATTCAATATCTACTACAATGAAATGTGCACTAAAACATTTAGGACATAATATTGTGCTTTTCTTTTGCTGTAAGTGCAAAAATTGTCATAATGCAACACTAAAGTAACAGAGTCAAGGCGTTAGGGCGACTGAATTACCCATCATGTGCATTTGTGCTTTCAAACACCAGCATACCCTCCAACTTTCATCTGAGAAATGTTGGAGGGCATGCTGCCCCTTTGGCCCCTGTGTTTCGGCTGGTGGCCCCAGGAGTTCTCACCCCGCCCCTTCAAGGATCTTGGAGGCCGGTGATTTCTGTGCAGAGGCTCAGCACAGAGGCTGACGGACCACAGTGCCCCCTACCAGTGACCAGAGGAGGTAGTTCATGCCATGGTCAGCCTCAACAAATGGTCAACACCCGTTGTCCAAAGGCAGCAGAGCGTGGCAGTTGTTCATGTGGGTGATCGTCTAGTGGCGACGCCAAGCCTGTTGCACTGTAATCAATAAAATTGTGGCCTACTATAATCCAGCACCAGGTTGTGTTTGCTCCCATTAAGGTTTTCCCTTAACTGTGGGACCCAGAACACCCACCAGAGTGGCTAGCAAAAGTGCCTCTTTCCCTGCACCTGGTTGTCTTTAATTTTATCCTGAGTTCTTCTTTGAAAATAGAGAGTTTCTTGGGACAGCTTGAGTCACAGGGACAGCTGAAGGAGGCAACTGCCTTAGGCAGCAGGTGCTGAGGGCTGGGGACAGAGCTACGACTGCCATGCCGCCAGCTTTGCATCTGCTGTGCTAGCCTGCTGCCTTCAATGTACCGTATTTTTTGCTCCATAAGACACACTTTTTCTTCCCAAAAAGTAAGGGGAAATGTCTGTGCGTCTTATGGAGTGAATGCGTGGTCCCTTGGAGCTGAATTGCCCAGGGGCAAAAAGCAGATCATGCTTTTTTTTTTTTTTAAAGAGGGAAGTGGGTGTTGAAACAAAGCAGCTGTTTGTTGGGGGGGGTTACCATGTGGCGTGGTCTGAGTCCGGTCCTGGGTCAAGGGTAGGGAGGCTGTCTGTCAAGGTCGAAGGGGGCCAAGGCAAGGAGCCGGGCGTGGTCAGGAACTCCGGAAGAGCAGGTCAGAGTGCTGGCAGGAACAGGTTTCCAGCGATGTTGCTCCCGCAACCTGGGACTGGGCTGACTGGCCTTTATCTCCTCTGGGGCCTAGGGTGGTCCCAGCCCACAGGTGATTCGCCTCTCCTGGCCTTAAGGAGAGCACTCCTCCTGAGAGAACTTAGTTCCCTCCGCCTCTCTGCCCTGAGCCTCTGCAGCCCAGGAGAGGCTGGAGGGTTACTGGACCCAGAGGCAACCTCACCTTCCCCTGACAGGGCTGGGAGAGGAGCACCTGCAGGCAATGGGTCCTCCATCACCTCCGGAGCCAGAGTGGATTCATCTGGTGTCTGCTCCTGAGGATCCAGCACAGGTGCGGGCCCTTCAGAGTCAAGCCCCTGCCCTGGCTCAGCCGGCCCTGGAGGCGGGGACTCCTGTGCAGGCTAGGATTCTTCAGGTTCAGCCTCTGAATCAGATTCCCAGGCCATCACAGCAGCTGATTGTTTGCCAATCAGGAGCGAGATAAGGGACGCTAGAGATAAAGGAGGCTGCCTGGGAGGGGGGAGGGAAAGACAGCAAACTTGCAAGGAGAGGAGACAGGAAGACTAAAGCAATGAGGAGAAAAATTAGAAGAAGAGGAGGAGCAAAAAAAACCTGCTCCAGCTAAGGAAAAGACACTAAGGCAAACAAGAGGGAAGGGAGTTTTGAAAGGAAGCAGCTGATCGGTAAGGGATCGGGAGGGAGATAAAGGAGGCTGCCTGGGAGAGGGGAGGTAAAAGCCCATGGATCCTCAGGATTTTTACATTGGGTCACCCCAAATTCACCATCAGATCACATAGCATGTCCATGGCTACAGCCTGCACCAAAAAAAACCATGCATCCACTGTTTCATGGGGCTGCAATGGTGCAAAAATGTGGTTACAAAGCATGGATCCACATGGATCCTCAGGATTTTTGCATTGGGTCACCCCAAATTCACCATCAGATCACATAGCATGTCCATGGCTACAGTCTGCACCAAAAAAATCACGCATCCACTGTTTCATGGGGCCACAATGGTGCAAAAATGTGGTTACAAAGCACAGATCCACATGAATTCTCAGGATTTTTGCATTGGCATGAACCACAAAAATCACACATCCACTGTTTCGTTCAGAATTTTTTTTGTTTGTTTGTTTTCCTCCTCTAAAAACTAGGTGCGTCTTATGGTCAGGTGCGTCTTATGGTCAGGTGTGTCTTATGGAGTGAAAAATATGGTATTTTCCTTTCAGCAGTATTGGGGTAAGATCCACCTCCTAGTCCAATTGGCTTCTGTCTGGTCCTTAGAGGCAGGTGCCAACAAAATGACTTGAGGCAGCCCTGCTGAGCCATCCCATCTAAGCGTCATGCCACAGAATTGAAGTCAAGCCAGCAGGATCTCTCAGCACCTGAAATCTTATTCTGATAAGGTGATCTTGCCCTTGCTGAAAGAGAGGCAAGCTTGGACCTCTTAGGAAATGCAAAAAAGTACCTAATCCACAAGGTGGGTTACGCTTGCCGGCCAGCTCCCATTCATCCACATGAAATGATTAATAGCCAGATGAAATGATTTCCTGGCACTGGGCATGGGGCTGGGGGAATCATCTCAGCCTAACGCTTCTGTCTGCCATATGCCTAGATCCATGCTGGCTTGCAGTGCAGGGGCTGCCACTGATTTACAAAGCAAAGCCTAATTTCCATCACAGTTCTGAACTGAGCTCCTTGTGAACACTGAGTCCTGAGGTTTTTGTCTTCTAGAAACAGTGTACATAATTCTAGACATAAAAACAAAATTCGTAATTCAAGTTGTTCCAAGGAGTGAGAGAAGCACATAACTAACAACCATGTAGTGTGTGCAAGATTCTTGGTCGGAGATGTGTGCAAATTGATTTTTCAACCTGCAGGATACTATGGAGGTGATAGCATCATGATGGCACCCAAAATCTTGCATGACTTCATCATTACTGCAGTCAGAACACACAATGTTGTCATAGCTTTTAAGCACTTGAGGGCACCATGGATCCCTAAACAGTTAATAATCCTGCCAATAAAACACCCTTTAAAAATGTTTTAAAGTGTCTTTTTTAAAAAGCGAAGCCAATTTCACTCTTTCCCTTAAACCTAATAAGACCGGCTCCTGGTAACAGCTAATCTCAAATGGAACCGAAATTGGAAAGAATGAAAGTAACCCAAAATGTTCTTTTTTTGCTAAATCCTTGACTATTAGCACCCAATTTCACATGCAACACATACCATACCCTTTGTCAGTCAAATTAACAGCAGATTTGTTTATTTTCTTACTCTCCTTTTACAGGAAGGTGAAATTATGCCAGCTAAATTTGCTGAAAATTCGCTAATCTGGGTTGCTGCAGGTCAACCGATAAAGAACAATAATTTTCTGAGTCCCAAAATTTTAGAGCTCTGTGGAGATCTACAGATATTCTGGCTTCGGCCATCCTATCCAAAAGGTAACATTTATTTAACCTTTAAATCCTAGACTTAAGCCATCTTTGCCCATCCAAATTAATTTCATTCTGGGGGAGGCCTAGGGAGATCCTAGAGCCAGACTCATTACAAGGCAGTCTACTGGCTTATACTGAATCACAGCCCTCGGCTATCCAGCCCAGTGTCACCTATTCTGAGAGGCACAGGTCTCGTGACATAGGCCCTATGAGGAAAGGTTACAACATTTGGGGCTTTTTAGTGTAGAAAAATGACAAACTATTTTTCTGCTGTCATCGGGATTTGGAGCCCCTCAAGCCTCCCCAGTGGTGCAGAGGCGCTTGATCTGTTGTTTAGAGATGCAGCTGTTATGTGTGATGCACCCTGTGTAAAGAACTCATACATTGCAGGACAATAGAAGTAACTGAATTTCAACTCTTTTAGCTTAGTGGGTTCTTTCAACCAGCACTTAGCTGAACCTATTTAAATGAGTCATGTACCCCAATGTCTGTCTGCAGTCGGGCAGAGAAGAAAGAGAGGAGCTATGCGGAAAGCACGCCAAGCTCAGACAAACTTGGATCTGGATCAGTTCAATGCTGCTGCTGAAGAGGTGAATACGAGGCCACGAACCACCCAGCGGGCTCAGCAGCGTAGACAGCAGTCTAACGCTACCTGGACTTCTGAGCAAGACACCCAGCCAGCCTTTAACCCAGACAATCCTTACCATGTGAGTATTTGTTAGCAATGGAATACATCCACAGTCTTGGTCAATGTGCATCTCCCCAGGCGCTTCTACAGAACGCCCCTGAAACTGCCTCATTCTTCCATCTTCTGGTACTGACCAAACAGGTGAGCCAGGAGAGAGCAGTCAGCCAGTCACTGACTTAGGTGAGCTGAGGTTTCTACTCTGTGCAGTTTCAGATGAAAACTACATTGCTGAGCCTTCTGCATAATAAGGAGGGAGCATCTGTTTACAATAGGCAAAAAAATGAAACACACCATAGTTTGTTCCTGGAAGGACATGGACTGCACCTGGGTGCTTGTAAGCAGCAAGAGAAAAGGGAAGCCTGGGTCGCCTGTTATTTTCTCCCACGTTAGACGGCACAAGAGCAAGGATCAGGGCCAAACTCAGTAGTTCTGCCCAAGGCGCTCCATGTTTCCCCCTCAATGGCTGGGCATAGCATGTGAAAGAGGGCCCTCACTCCTACACCTGTCCCCACACAAAGGCATCTCTGGAATCTGAAACACTAACCAAGAGGCAGGAATATGAAAAACCAACATCTGATAGATGACCAGGATGGATGAGGGGACCACGGTAGAACTAGGTCATTCTCGGAGTCTTGGAGCAGAGAACTGAGGTGAAACGCTTCCAGGGATTTCAGTATTGGACATGCCTTTCCTTCAGTCTTTCACATGCAGCAGCCAACTGTGCCAGTTATTGCAATCATCCTGTACTGTCCTCAAAAGTTAATCTCAGTGGTTTGAGTTTAAGGGAGGATACAAGATAAAAATTAGTGCATTATATTAATTAGTAATAAATTGCATTTTCTGTCAGATAACGGAAGATACTGACAAAAATTACAGATGGCAAGTGAAAAGCCAGCCTACTTGTGGTAACATGATATGCATTTTCTTCATAGTTCTTTCACTATTTCTTTTAAAAAATAAGTTTAATCAAGTCAGCAAAGAACAAAGATGAACACCTGCCAGGAAAAGAAAACAAATACCAGCCAACAGCATAACCCAGGCATGGCCAAACTGGCCCTCCAGCTGTTTTGGGACTACAACTCCCATCATCCCTAGCTAACAGGACCAGTGGTCAGGGATGATGGGAACTGTAGTCCCAAAACAGCTGGAGGGCCAAGTTTGGCCATGCCTGGCATAACCCCTGGTCACATTCAATGCAGCTGCTGGGGCTGCGGGAGGCAGAAGGCCATCAATATCCGAGAGATCAAATTTCCTATCAGAGGCATGCGCTCGCTGTTCCCAGGGCACTCTACATTTTGCACACGATTCATGCCTTGCACTGGTAAATGAGCAAAGTGAATAACAATGTCCTTAGGAAAGGCATTGCCTGGCAGGTGCCTTCTCAAGGTCCTGGAGGCCCCCTTCCTGTCAGAAACAGAGAGCAGGTCTGGACAGCAGCTATTAATCCATGCCAGGAAGAAACAGATCCCACCATCCTCTGCAAGACCATCTTCCACACCTTGAACCCATGAGTTCTGGTGATTATAATTCTTTATCATCCTCACCAACCACTCCTTTTTCTTCTGATGGCTTAACCAGACTTTTCTCCATATCACTGCTACCCTCCTAATCCAAGGACTCTGGAGAGCTGAGATCAACTTCAGAAGGGTAAATGTTGTCCTGGTTTTCCCTCTGTGCTTCTCCTGCTCATCCATTTTCTCTCAGTTCCACTATAATTACCTCTCTGTAAGCAGTAGTCAGTAGCTGAAAGCATTTGCTGTGTTAAATTGAAGAAACTCAGTCAATGGGAAACTGCACTGACCTGCTACACTAAACTTGTATGGAGTTGCTAATTTAAAGGAAGCTCGATTATTGGGGGGTGGGTTGCATAATATTTTAGCCACCATCAAAGAGATCTTCTACGCCAGTGATGGCCAAACTTGGCCCTCCAAGTTGTTTTGGGACTGCAATTCCCATCATCCCTGACCACTGGTCCTGTTAGCTAGGGGTGATGGGAGTTGTAGTCCCAAAACAGCTGGAGGGCCAAGTTTGGCCATCACTGTTCTATGCCCATGCTGCTTGCCCAAGGCCCGTTCTTCCAAGCACCACTCACATTTCACTATTAAGAAGTCACACTGACTTTCCCAGCACCTGCTGCTGTAATAGGACTTATTTCCCATTTGCATTCCCCACTTAAAAGTGTACAACCAAATAAGGCTGAGTGCCTGAAAACAAGTATTAAACTTCTAAAGATCAGTCTAGAATCTAGAGGTCAGCTACAACCTCTTTGAAATCCAATTTAAGAGCAACTGAATCTGTGAATTAATGGCCATGGTGAATTCTTGCTATTTTTATGATACTTAATGAAATGTACCACTAAAAAACTGTGCTTGTTATATTTCAAATTTCAGCAGCTGGAAGGGGGTGAAGGGATGACATTTGACCCACGGCTAGACCATGAAGGAGTCTGCTGCATTGAGTGCAGACGGAGCTACACACATTGCCAGCGGATCTGTGAACCTCTCCTGGGATACTACCCGTGGCCTTATAACTACCAAGGCTGCCGTTCCGCTTGCCGGCTGGTCATGCCCTGCAGCTGGTGGGTTGCTCGCATCTTGGGTGTGGTGTGAAGGAAGAGGGAAGTGCAGGAGGCTGTCCTGGGCAACCAAACAGAAGCAAGAATATCTCTGCAAGTGAATCTGTTTGTATGTATGTTAAATTATCCCAGAAAATGACATTGGCTGATGTAGATGTAAGTAAAGTTAAAACCTCACGTTAATATTTTATTAGTTTTACAAATAAAGTATTGAAAACCTAAACGCCTTCTTGAAAATAATCACCTCCAAGACCTGCTGAAAGTGAAAATTTAAAAAGGAATCTTATACATTCTGAGCCAGATCAACTCCTTCCCCTTTAAAAATTCATCCTCTCCTACCCAAGCCGTCTGTTATTAAATAGATGTGAACATTTGTCCAATTAGATTACTAGACCTAATGCTTTGGGGAGTAGCTTTCAACTACAGTGGTACCTCGGGTTACAGACGCTTCAGGTTACAGACTCTGCTAACCCAGAAATAGTACCTCGGGTTAAGAACGTTGCTTCAGGATGAGAACAGAAATTGTGCTCCAGTGGCGCGGCAGCAGCAGGAGGCCCCATTAGCTAAAGTGGTGCTTCAGGTTCAGAACAGTTTCAGGTTAAGAACGGACCTCCAGAATGAATTAAGTTCTTAACCTGAGGTACCACTGTATGTAACACTTGACAAATAAATAATAAGGGAAGCTGTTATTTGTTGTTATTCATATAGAACCAGGGGATCATTAAGAAGCTGTTAGAAACCAATTATATCACCCTTTTCTCACTGAGCAGCTGGAGGGGGGTGAGGGCAGTGGCAGAATCCAAATACAGGGCTGTTGCATGGAAGGGCTCAACAAAGCCCATCAATTTTATTATTATTTTAATTTATTGAATTTATATACCGCCCTATACCTGGAGGTCTCAGGGCGGTTCACAGAATAAAATCAAAGTCCCTTCAGGAGACCTGTGAATCAAAGTAGCCCAGGCAGAGGCTGTGTTGTTTCCAGCAAGTGACGGCTTTGAAAGTTTATTTAGTGGAAAATAGGAATTTACGTAATAGTTAATAGCCTCCAGATGCAGAACATATACTGCTACTGTGTGGAGATACTACACAGAGACGTTTGAAAACTTCCAGCGTCTGCTGTCAGTGAGCTGCTCCATTCCTGATATTAGGCAACAATGAGAAATGGGGCAAGGGAGAGAGAGGCCCTACAAAATACAATAAGAAAGAATTGTGATCCAATTGCTATGGAACTGTAGAGTTGGAAGAGACCAAGGGTCACCTAGTCCAACTCTCTGCAATGCAGAAATCATTTGCCTAACGGGGTGCTCAAACCAAAAACCAGTGTCTCATGCTCTGCTGACTGAGCTAAGATTCAAAAGATTAAAACTGTATAAAACTATTGGCTTTGATTCCATTTCAGAAGCCTTCCCCTCCATACTCATCCCACCCAAAAATATTTCATCGATGTGTTGGAAAGAAGTGTTATATGGCACAAATGTGGGGGGAAAGAAGTCATTCAATTAAATTATTGTATATTTTCTAGAAGAGGCTCAAACTTTGGCAAAGTGTTGCTACTGGATATATATACAATATAACCCCAATTCTTTGGAAAGGGTTTTCCACAATTTTTCACAATTGTGGGGCAACTGCTAAGATTGCCAAGATTGCCTGATTTCATGTTTGAGTGTGCAGGAAGTACAGCCAGGAAAATAATTTTTGTTCATCATTATAGAAAAGAGAAAGTAGATGCTGAGTTGCACAAGGACAAAGCTGTCAAGAGCTTTATGGCCAATTATGTTGCATTTTCGTCCAGAAGTAACTGGAAGGCAGTGCAAACATTTTAGGTGACTTGGCTCTCAGTGACCCACCTCTACAAGTCAGTCAACAGTCAATCAAGGGCAGCCCTATATGGAAGTATGAAAGAATTGTGCTATATTCAGTATGCTTAAATAAACAAATTAAGTCCCGTCTGCTGCTATAAAACTGGTACATGCCCATAAGGTTGACTGCTAAGTCTGGAAGTATTTATTTAAGATATTTATAGCCACCCACCTATCCTTAATGAGCCCACGGCGACTAACAACATACATTAAAACATTAATTTGATAACTTTAAAAGCAATTTGACACCAGCAATAAATACAATACACACAGGTCCCACGATACAAAACAAACTATACAAAACTAACCTGTTTCTGAAAAATGGTTCATAAGGTGAGCATACATATAGCAATCTGAACATTTTCATTATTTCTTACAGGGGAAATTCCAATGCATTCCCAACCCAGAACAGGTTCATCCCAAATGATTAAACAAAAAACCCTGAAAAACCTTATTATAATGCTGCTCTGCAATGTATTAAATTTTTTTTAAGCATTCCCAATTGGAAAAAGTCCTCTGCATTACCTTGAAATAATAAAAGAATAAAATCACAAAAACCATTACCACCACAAACAATTCAAACAAGCAATGAAAAACAAGTTTAACAAGGTTTTGTGGCACAAAGAGTTGATGAGGGGAGAGAGGAAGTTGATTTTGTGGTGAAGCCTATGGCATTCAAGGGCTCAACAGCAGACGTTGTATCAGAGCAACCTGCAGGTTCCATTTCCAGTACTTCAACCTTCTTCTCAATGACTGCAGTCCTTTTCTCAATGGCAACTGGCTTTCCAGGAGGAACATAACCAGATGTGGAAGGGTTCTGGCTTGTAAGTGCTCTGTTGGTTTTATCAGGGACAGGAGGGGTGGAATCATTCATCTTGGACGGCTTTCTTCCATATTTTTCAGAGAAACTTATGGGTCTCAATAATAATAATAATAATAATAATAATAATAATAATAATAATAATAAATTTTATTTATATCCTGCCCTTCCCAGCCGAAGCCGGGCTCAGGGCGGCTAACAACAATAAAACAGTACAAAAGTACAGCACAAACAACACTCTAAAATCATTCATTATAAAATTAATTAATTCAAGCCACTGGCAACCATTGGGCCAGAGCTCCGCGAAGATTGCTGAGGGAGTCAGGCTGTGCCCTGGCCAAAGGCCTGGTGGAACAGCTCTGTCTTGCAGGCCCTGCGGAAAGATGTCAAGTCCCGCAGGGCCCTGGTCTCTTGTGACAGAGTGTTCCACCAGATCGGAGCCACGGCCAAAAAAGCCCTGGCTCTAGTTGAGGCCAGCCTAACTTCTCTGTGGCCTGGGACCTTCAAGATGTTTTTATTTGAAGACCGTAAGTTTCTCTGTGGGGCATACCAGGAGAGGCGGTCCCATAGGTACAAGGGTCCTAGGCCGTATAGGGCTTTAAAGGTTAAAACCAGCACCTTAAACCTGATCCTGTACTCCACCGGGAGCCAGTGCAGCTGGTATAGCACCGGGTGAATGTGATCTCGCAGCGAAGACCCCATAAGGAGTCTCGCTGCAGCATTCTGCACCCGCTGGAGTTTCTGGGTCAGTCTCAAGGGCAGCCCCACGTAGAGCGAGTTACAATAATCCAGTCTGGAGGTGACCGTCGCGTGGATCACAGTGGCTAGGTCAGGGCGAGAGAGGTAAGGAGCCAAGTGCTTAGCTTGGCGGAGATGGAAAAATGCCGCCTTTGTTGTAGCTGCAATCTGCGCCTCCATGGAAAGGGAGGTGTCAAAGATTACACCCAAACTCTTAACGGACGGTGCTGGCACTAATTGCGCCCCCGCAAGAGATGGGAGTTGCCCCCCCCAATCCCATATCGTCCCATCCCAGCCACAGGACCTGTCTTCGAAGGATTTAGCTTCAACCGGCGCCCACGTAACCATCCAGCCACAGCTTCCAAACATCTGGTCAGTGTGTCTGGGGCCGAGTCAGGATGGCCAGCCATCAACAGATAGAGTTGGGTGTCATCAGCATACTGATGGCAACCCAGCCCAAAACTCCGGACAAGCTGGGCGAGGGGGCGCATAAAGATGTTGAAAAGCATCGGGGAGAGTATCGCACCCTGAGGTACTCCACACACCAAGGAGTGGCGCGATGACAATTCCCCCCCAAGCGCCACCCTCTGTCCCCGACCAGAGAGAAACGAGCACAGCCATTGAAGGACTGTGCCCTGGATCCCCACGTCGGCAAGGCAGTGGTCCAGAAGTTCGTGATCGACCATGTCGAAAGCTGCTGACAGATCTAGAAGAATCAGCAGCCCCGACCCACCTCGATCCAGCTGTCTACGAAGATCATCTGTTAGGGCAACCAGAGCCGTCTCGGTCCCATGACCAGCGCGGAAGCCGGACTGGAATGGATCCAGAGCCGATGTTTCATCCAGAAACCCACCAAGCTGTTCAGCAACCGCTCTCTCAATCACCTTACCCAGGAATGGAAGATTCGAAACCGGGCGGTAATTGGATAGATCTAAAGGATCTAATGATGTTTTCTTTAAGAGCGGGCGCACCACTGCCTCCTTCAGTTCCCCTGGGAATGTCCCCGTGCCAAGGGACAAATTGATGATATCCCCCAGGAGGGCCCGCACCTCCTCTGGACACGCTCTAATCAGCCAAGACGGGCACGGGTCAAGAGGACAGGTGGTGGGCTTTCCAGCTCGGAGGAGTCTGTCCACATCAGCTGGGGATATCCGGTTGAAGTGGTCCAATACTGGACCCGAGGACAGTCGAGGGGCCTCCAGTTTCTTTATTGTATCCAAATTGGCAGGGAGGTCATGGCGGAGCAACAAGACGTTCTCCGCAAAAAAGCTCGCAAATGCCTCACAGCTGTGTGTCAAATTGTAATTTAAATTTGGCTGTCCCTCAAGGGACGGTAAAGACCTGATTATACTAAATAATTGCGCCGGGCGAAAGCTAGCGGATGCAATGGAGGCCGAGAAGTAAGACTTCTTAGCAGCCTTCACCGCCATCTCGTAGGTTTTCATAAAAGCCCTATAAGATGTTCTTGAGGTTCCGTCACGGGCACCCTGCCAAACTCGCTCTAGCCGTCTGAGGTCCCGCTTCATTTTCCGGAGCTCCTTGGTAAACCAGGGAGCCCGGTTTCTGCGGGGTCGCAGAGGGCACTTAGGTGCGATCTCATCGATGGCTGCCAGGAGCTGGATATTCCAGCCCTCAACAAGCTCAGTCAATGAGTTGCCAGGGGGAGCAAGGTCCCGCAAGGCTTGGCGGAATCTATCAGGGTCCATCAGCCTCTGCGGGTGAGCCCAAATCGGCTCGCCACCTAAGCAGGGTGGGGGTGGAAACTCAATCCTGGCTTTCAGAGCGTAGTGATCAGACTATGGCACCTTCATCGAAGGAGACATGATCACATCTATACCTACGCCAAAGATCAAATCCAGCGTGTGGCCTGCTTGATGTGTGGGGCCCGAAACAAACTGAGAGAGCCCTAGTGTCGCCATGGAAGACACCAGGTCCAGAGCCTGTGAGGAGGGAGTGGCATCAGCATGGATGTTGAAGTCCCCCAATACCAATAGGTTAGGGAACTCCAAGGCCCAGCCGGCCACCGCCTCCAATAGGCCTGACAGGGTGGCTGCTGGTGCGCTAGGTGGCCGGTACACCAGCCACACAGCCAAGCTCTCCTCGGAGCCCCACACTAGGCCAACACATTCAATGCCGGAGATCGATGGCGATGGTAGAGACCTGAAAGGACAATCTTCCCGGATTAATAATGCCACCCCTCCCCCCCCGGCCCACAGTCCGCGACTGGTGGGGGACGGAGAAACCCGGGGGCGCCATCTCTCGTAAGGTAACTGTTGCCCCTTCGCGCACCCAGGTCTCCGTCACACAAGCCAGGTCGACCCCCTGCGAGATAAAGAAATCTCGCAGGGTAGCGGTTTTGTTGCCTATAGACCTGGCATTGCACAGCACCAGTGACGGAGGTGAGTAATCCTTGCTCACCCTACCCTCGTCCTTCGGGATGAAGAGCAGATTGGAAGGGGTACGAGCATATCCATATCTCGATCCCCTTCGCCTATAACATCTGCCCCCACCGCCATACCTCCCTCGCCCCTCCATGGTAGCAATCCCAAGCCTCATAGTAGCCTCCATTGATGGCAATTAATGTTATTCTTTCGCAGCCTAAAACAATAAAACCTTAAAACAATAAAAACAAAAAACAAAAACAACCCAGAAAACAATAAAACAGTACAAATAAAAACTACAAAAATTACAAATTCATCAAAATCTAACAAATTCCCAAGCCCACCCAAACATCCCTCCCACCCCCATGTATAAAAAATCTAAAGGGAAAGGGAGATTTTAAAACATGTTAAAAAGAACTCTGCACCCCTCCGGGTCCTCCTGGGCAGTAGCAGCATCAGTGGCAACAACCGTCCTTGTGAGGCCCCACCCTGGGCCAGATAGTAGGTGGCAGGAGCAGTCCTTGTGAGGCCTGTCAGGCCCCGCCCTGGGCCAGGTGGTAAGTGGCAGGAAGTAGCAGGGCCCTCAGGCACTCACACAGGGGAGTCCTCCTGGGCAGCAGAGCAGTCCTTGTGAGGCTTCAGGCCCCGCCCCAGGCCAGATGGTAAGTGGCAAGAGCAGGGCCCTCAGGCACTCACACAGGGGATGCTTTGTTGAGCATAATTTTTGCCTTTAGTGCACATTCACGGTTGTCATATTCCTCAATCATATACCATCAACCACACTGCAGTGAAATTTGTTTTAAAATTTCCATGTCTGTAAGGACCTGTACTTCAGCAAGTCAGAGTTCAAGAGAGGCAGGAGACATAGGGCAATGGAGGGAAAGCAGGGGAAGAGCAGAGTGGAGCAATAGGGGGAAAAACTAGAGTGGAGCGCCTCCCACTCTTGTAGCCAGCAACTTGGGTACAAGATCCAATCCAATAGTTAGAAATTACTTCATGAAGGTCCTTGTGATTTTGTGGGAAGAGGCCACCACACAGGACAAAGCCCTGAGATGTATCACGTTAACAATCTTGTGCTTTGGCCCATGTGAGTTAATATTATCTGTTTCCTGAAATTTGCTCATTTCCCCTATACCTTGTTTCTCTATACCAAGTTGGAATCAACTTGATCCCCTCCCCCTCTTTCCTTTTTCCTTTCTCCTCGGGTTAAGAACGTTGCTTCAGGATGAGAACAGAAATTGTGCTCCAGCGGCGCGGCAGCAGCAGGAGGCCCCATTAGCTAAAGTGGTGCTTCAGGTTAAGAACAGTTTCAGGTTAAGTACGGACCTCCGGAACGAATTAAGTACTTAACCCGAGGTACCACTGTACTAATGGATTACAACTATACATGGAATGCAAGAGGGATTCAACAGGAACTTATAATTTTCTTTACAGAGTGCTTGAAAGAACAGATTGTGTGAAATACTGTGATGATTTGTAACATTGCCAACTAAAGAGAGCTCTAGTTCTGATTTATTATGGTTTTGGTGAGACGCCAGTCGTTAGAAGGAGAGAAACACTGGAAGTTAACCAGAAGTCGCGGCCAGACGCTGGAGTGCTTTCAGTTCAGAGAGGCAAAATGGAGCTGTGGGGTGCTTACAAATGAGTTTTGGAAGGAGGGGCAATGTGGAAGAAAACTGACTGATTACAACATGAAGGAAAAGAAGGTAAACAAATATTTCACACAGCTAAAGGATATAAATTCCCTCTGCAAGTTAATGGATTTGGATTTATTAAACACGATCGAAAGTTATCACATCAGTGGCTGCTAGAACAAGGGATTAAGATCAGAATTGTGGAATTTGGGACTAATTAAGAGAATTTGTGCAGGACCAAGGAATGACATCAATAATAGCCAGAACATGGGAAGTTTATTTTTAATTCGGAACTGTTTAATTGGCTTTTTTATTGTATTGTGATTTGGTATAATTTGGCATTGCATTAATGTGGCCTCCATTGCATTGTTATTAATGAAAAATAAATTTATTTTTTAAAAATAATGTTTTCAAGCAAAGCTTGCCTACTATAGGACGCACTGGACCATAGGTGGGGGAGAACGGGGGGGGGGGATTTTTTTCTTGTTCTCCCCCTCTAAAACAAGGTGCGTTTAAGGTGCATTCACCCAAAGCCTCCGGAGCGCAGCGGGAGTTCCCGCTGCGCTCTGGAGGCTTCAGGTTCCTTTCGACCTGCTCTTTGGGGCTGGCGGCTTTCCCCCACCGCCAGCCTCAAAGATCCCTGAAGCCTTTGGAGCGCAGCGCGAGGTCCCGCTGTGCTCCAAAGGCTTCAGGGATAGCTTTGCGCAGCCATCCCCAAGCTGTTCTGGCTTGGGAACAGCCTTTCTAGCCTCTGCAGGGCAGCGGGGTGAAGGCACCCCGCTGCCCTGCAGAGGCTTTGCGCGCAGCCATCCCTAAGCTAGAACAGCGAGACAGGGCGCTCCGTCTCCCTGTTCTGGCTTTGGGCTTAGCCGCGCAGCCTGCATTCACTCTATAGGACGTACACACATTTCCCCTTCATTTTTGGAGGGAAAAAAGTGCGTCCTATAGAGCGAAAAATGCGGTAACTGGATGAGGACAATACATGTGATTTCACTCACTGAGCTGGTCATTCCTGCCTGTGGCAGGCTGAGGGCACCCAGACCCTCTCCTCCTCCTCCATTGGCCCTGTGAGTTTTCATTGACTTCATCCCTGGGGGTGGGAGAAACACACAGGGTGCTGCCTCCCACAATCTGTCCTACAGCTCTGGATGAGAGGGAAGAAGTGGCAGGAAGCACAACTGGGCCACCAGAGGATATTGCCGTTGGATTCCTCCCCGAGTTGGGAATACAGTCATACCCCGTGTTGCGTTAGGTTCATGTTGCGTCTTTTCGCCTTGTGAACGCGGCAAACCCGGAAGTGTATACAAGCGGGTTTTCCCACTTGTGTGTGCGCAGAAACGTTCTGCACACTTTGCACATGCGCAGAAGCACTCTATCACACTGCGTGCGTGCACAGAAGCAGCGTTCTACTTACGGACTTTTTGGGGTGCGAATGGCACCCTGGAACGGGTCAAGTCCATAACTAGAGGTACCACTGTAATCTGGTCAGCACTGGAGCTCCTGTGTTGTGGAGGATGCTGCCTCCACGACACAAGGGTGGTCCCATCCCTTCTGGAACATCTTCAGGAGACTGCTTCCTAGCCCTGGAGGGCAAGACACCCCAAAGATCAAATGTCAATGTGCTTGTTTCTAAGTTAATGTTTAAAGTATAATTAAAGTATGAGCAGTTCTGCTGTCACAATTAGTCCACTGAACCACATTACCCTGTAATACGGTATAAAATAATTTTATATGTTGTAGCATTAAGAGAGACATCTGAGAAGGATGGGACGTTTTATAGTTTGACTAGTACAAGTTTTTACTTTGAGGCAAAACCATTATATATGCATTATATTTCCCTCAAAGGCCAAATGCAATTATTTTGCCTTAAGCTAAGTGAGTAAAGGCAAATATGTGAAAACATATTTAAATGAAGCTGAAAACTGTTAAGAGGCTTTGCATTGTTTTTATCTATGTGGATGCTTTTTTCCATACAAGAATGACCTTTAGCTGTTCATTATAGAAAACTTGCTAATATGCATTATTCACTTTGATATGTGGATACCTCCATATATGCAAAAACTATGTGCACGTCAGGAAATCTTTACTGAAATATTTTTTTAAAAAACTCAATAATACGCCTCCTTTCAATCACTACATTTCAATCCTACATGAACAATTCAAAGCAAAGATTAGAAAACATTGCAATGCTTTGTGCAAAACCTGAAGCTGAAAAACATTTAATAGAAGTAGGAAACTCATCTACTGGTAGTTCCATTTCAATGACCTCCCCCCCTCCCCCATATATGTCTATTCAACAATTATTTATAGACAATCAAATGCTTAATGCCTCATTGGACTTATATTTGTAATGAACTGACTAGATCTCAAAAAAGGATACAACTGAATTAGAACATCCATACATACATATGTACATAATTTTATTTGTAGGCCACCTTTCCATGCTCAAACCATGCTCAAGGCAGCTTACAACATGAAAAAAACCCCAAAACATAACAAAAGTAGCTGTAAGCAGTAACTAAAACATAATACAAAATCAAACCGAACGATTTCCACATAAATCAAAAAATCTAAAATATACAAAAAATCAACAGCAACAATCCCCCCTCCAAAACCCCAACAACCTGTGTGTGTCCCTGCCCCTCAGACAGTTGCAGATGATTTGAAAGAGATTTTTCTGTTCACAATGCATAGACTCAATCTGCTTTCCCTAGTGGTAAACAGGTTCTGGAGATGTGTGTTCTGTTTCAAAACACTGCCAAACCTGTTTGACCAGAGGTAACAGAGGGACAAAACAAAACTGTACATAGTCCGAGGGCAGCAGTGGGGGGACAGGACTCTCAATTCACTTTCCCAGTCTAGGAAATTAACAGAACACCTTTGGGGCTGAAGTTTGATCTTGGGAAAGGGAATGATACCAGAGCCTAAGACACAATGTGCCATTTGTCCCCAAGGGCTTCAACACACTCACTGTGCATTTTTCTATCTTGCCCCCACCCTGGACCCTGTACTTCTGAACATCCTCTTGCTTCAAAGGATTCCCATAAGGCAGACCGTTAAAGCAAGTGTTTAGTTTTGCTTTCATTGAACCTTGGCTTATTATTGAGCTATGGGATATAACAAACTCTGGTTAGTGTAACAAATCAGCTTCATAAAGCTTTGTAAAGTTTGGAGGGGCCCCAAGGGTCATCTAGTCCAACCCTCTGCAATGCAGGAATTTCAGCTAAAGCATCCAAGACAGATGGCCATGCAGCCTCTGCTTACAAACCTCCAAGGAAGGAGAGTCCACCACCTCCCGAGGGAGTCCGTTCCCCTATCAAACATAACTCATAGTCTGAACTTGGCTTGTTGTGAAACTGACCCACTTTTATTATAAGAGATGAACCCTGGTTCACCCACAGTAATAAGTCAAGATGGAAGGAAGGTGAAACTCAATGCCGTTCCATGTGATTGCATGGGAGAAGGACAGCAGCTTGGGCTCGCGGGATAGATATCATATACGGTGGTTATGATATGGTGGTTAGCCTCTTGTTACGTGCATATTCTGTTTATTTCTATTATATTATAAAAATACACTATGTATAATGCCTATAGAGCAATGTCTGTTACTTTTATTGTAAATCGAATGAGGTACAGTGGTACCTCAGTTTACAAACTTAATCCGTTCCGGAAGTCCATTCTTAAACTGAACCCGTTCTTAAACCGAGGCGCGCTTTCCCTGATGAGGCCTCCTGCCACCCTTCCACCATTTGGCTTCCATTCTTAGAGTTCACAAACCAGGACACCACTTCCGGTTTTGCGGAGTTCGTAAACCGGACTGTTCTTAAACTGAGGTACCACTGAGGTACTGAGGTACTAAGATCCTAATTTTAGCACAGAGGAGGCCTATCCACAGGCTACGTAACTCAAAAAATGCAAGCTAATGAAAAATAAGTAATGGAAAGATTGAGTTGTTTTTAACTATTTTTAATTTGTATTTTCTTCTTTTTTATTTTTATTTTGTAATATTTTGAAAATCTCAATAAATATCTTATAAAAAAAAATTGCTTTCTGCAACTGTTTTAGTTTGACAAAGAATGAGCCTAAGATGTTTTTGGAAAAGTTATATATTTACAGTTTTATTTGTATGCAGAGTTAAACAGCAAACAATCTTAACACTGTAGGTGAAAAGTGTATTTACTCCCAAAATCACCAAAGCGAATAAATTATTTAAAGAATTTTTGTGTATTAATAAGGCAATAATCCTAGGTGGCCCATTAAAAGTCTTGCTAACTCTCCAAATACATAACTGAGCAATCCAGCAGAAAATGTACGAATGATAGGTTCGTATTATCTCCCCAAAAAACCCCTTCAAGGACAGAAGCAGTAAGAGACTTCAATTCCTCTAAGACCTGCAGAGAAAGGTATTCCTAGAGCATATCAAGGTAAGATGACAGGAATAATCTTCAAATGAACATTCAGTGCTTCAGCTTCAAGGATGCTGTGTCCACACACAATGGTAAATACACAAATATGGGCAGCACAAAGCGGCACATGAAAAGTTAGAATTTTTTCCATTCCATGTCATCTGGAGGATTGACTTCTACTTTCCTTTTACCCACATCAGACCAGTTTGTGCTCAAAACTGTCCCACCAGACTCCATCTGAAACAGGAAAACACACATTTGTCGATTATTTAAAAAAAGGAATAATCCAAGAATCAAGTAGACTGAGTTCTGCAGGCGAGAAGGAGACACAGTGGCCCAGTCACTAAGCACTGAACTAAGAAGTTCAATGCACCCTTCCACCTGCAAAATAATTTCCTATTATTTCATGGTTCTCCAACTCTCAGAAACAGCCATATCTGCATCACAAGAGGTTGGACCATGAGATCCTTGGTAGGGTCCCTTCCAACTCTACAATTCTATGGCAGGCTTCCTTGTCAAAGGGTATTGATGTTACATTTGCAGTCATAATAAATTAAACACAACTCAGAAAATCTCATGTTAACTTACAAAAGATTTGTTCATGGCACGTTTCACTTCATCTGTGCCATCAGAGTATATCTGCTGGAACAGTTTATTTAAAGCTGCATCCCCCTCCAACTTTTCATTCTTCTCTTCTTCTTTGATCTCAACTACTAATTTGTCCCAATTCCTTGTACAATGAGAAGATGAAGGATAAAGGTGTGTCGCATCTGAAACTTGAAAATGGAGAGAACAGATTGATCCCAACAATATATCACAGCTTATCACAGATGAACAGTGGTGGACTTTAGCATGTACAGACTGAAAAGAAGGCAACAGCTCCAAATAACTGAGTTTACTGAAGCATGTATTTCCCTCCGCATTCCTTACTCAAACAGGACCATCAAAGCCAGAGCAGGAGCAGGCAATCTTTTCTAATTCAAAGGCTATGGGTCCTTGTGAGTTCTCTTCTCAGGAACTACATGCCCATGACGAGTGGGGCTGAAACCACACACCTTTCGCCATACATATATCCATTGGGGTTCTCTTTCTCGCACCCCCCCAATAATATATATCTGTTTGGCCTCTCCCCACACCACAAACACAATCAATCCTCTAATCCACACCTTCCCAGTCTTCCAACAATGGGCCACATAATGCAGAAGAGGGAACAAAAGAGGGCAGCTTTTGTTCCACAGTAGATTCATGCTGGGCTCTACCAAGCACTCAGTTCACTTACAAATGTCACTCTACACACAAAAGCCAGTGAAAAGTTCTGTTCTACTTTTTCATTCTCTACCTGTGCTCCTTCTCCCCCCACCCCATGAACATAAGAGCAGCCTTGCGGATCAGACCCATCGAGGGCAGAATCCTGTTCTCACAGAGGCTAACCAGGGGCCCATGGGAAGCCTGAAAACAGGCCTTGAGTGCAACATCGCTCTCCTCACCTTTAATTCCAAGAAGCTGGTATCCAGAGACATACTGCCTACCAACAGTGGAGGTAAAACTTGGCCATCACAGCTGACAGCCATTGACAGCCTTAGCCTCTGTGAATTTGCCTAATTCTCTTTCGAAGCCTTCCAAGTTGGTGGCCATGACTACCTGCTTGTGGAAGCAAATTCCACAGTTTAACTATGTGGTGTGTGAACAAGTCTTTTCTTTTGCTTGTCCTAGTTTTTCCAACATTCAGTTTCATTGGATGCCCACAGGTTGCCGTGTTATGAGGGTGAAAAAGCTCCCCCCACCCACTTTCTCCATGCCGTGCATATTTTAAATATGCTTAGCATACTTCCTCTTACTTTCCTTTTCTCTAAACCAAAAACCCCAAATGTTGTAATCTTCCTTCAGAGGAACCTTCCCACCTTTCCAATAACTAAAAGGAGCATTCACATAAGAAATGACGAAATTATATTATGAGGCATCCTGCATTTGCTGGATCTGGGAATAGATAATTTTGAAAAATGGAGACTTTTTAGATTTAGAAGGACATGATAACAGATTTGCATGGCATGCATACTTATGGTATGAAAGAATCACATAATAAGAAAATCCATTTTTAGGGTATAGGAGAAATATAAAGACATTAAAACAAAAAACACTGTGGTGGCTCTCCCTATTAGAAGCAATATCTTTGAAAAAAATTGAACATATATAGAGCTGTTAACCGAAGTAGAAAAACAGGTAAAATTAAAAGACTCTGAAGAGATAAGAGAAATGGTAACAGACTGGTTACAGTATCATCAATTAAATGATATTTTAAAGACAGATAAAAAGAAAGGTTTTAGTTATGAGTTATCAAGATTTCAAAAAGATGTTTTAGAAAATAATATGGCCTGGTAGAGGCTATGGAAAACAGATTTGAAATTCATGGCATGTTGTTCACTGAAAGAAAATTACATAAAAATGATGTACCGGTGGTATTTGACTCCTGTTAAGTTAGCAAAAATGTGCAGAACAAGCACAATTACTTGCTGGAAATGTAAAGAAAAAGAAGGTACCTTTTATCATATGTTGTGGACGTGTAAAGTAACGAAAAATTTATGGGAGATGCTATATAATGAAATGGAAAAAATGTTTAAAATAACTTTTGTTAAAAAACCAGAAGCTCTCCTATTAGGAATTATAGGTACCGAGATACCAAAGGACCAGAAAATAATGTTTATGTATGCAACAACAGCCACACAGATACTATTAGCCCAGAGATGGAAGGAAGAGACAACCCTGACCAGAGAAGAATGGCAAACCAAGTTGATGGACTATGCCGAAATGAAAAAATTAACTGGGAAGCTCAGAAACCAAGAAGATAAGAAATTTTAAAAAGAATAGGAAAAGTTTATAATTTATTTAAGAGACCACTGCAACATTAAAACATTAGCAGGATTTTAACCACACTTGTAAAGTAACAGAAAGTATGGATAATTTAGAAGGATAAAAATTTGGATAATATTGATATGCAGTTATAAATATTATCATTAGGACCCAGGGAAGGGATGGGGGGAAGTCATGAGATTCAGAGTAATCTCGATATTTGGATTTTGAATTGTTTTTTGTTGTATGTTTATAATTTTGAAAATCAAATTTTAAAAACTGCTTTTACAAGTTAAACATCAATTATGACACATCAAGCAAAAACTATCTCAAGCTCTTCTCTTCTCAAGAGAGGAAAGAGGAAAGAGAAGAAGCTTACAAGCCAGGAATCAATTCAAGACACTTACATGGGGCTACCCTTGAAGATGGTCAAGAAACTGCAACTAGTACAGAATGTTACTGCTAGAGTTTGGGCAGGTGCTCCCATGGGAAGCCACGTGTCACCAGATCTGTTCTGGCTCCCTATATAATACCAGGCCCAATTCAATGTGTTGATGCTGGCATATAAAGACTTCTTGTCCATGGGGTCACAAAGAGTCGGACACGACTAAACGACTAAACAACAACAACCTGGACACTTGGTGGTGAGTCTTCCTGTTTCAGCCAGTACAAGCCTTGAGATCCACTTGTGGAGAGGGTGGTTGGTCACAGGGCCACTGGCAAGTATTGCTTGCAATGCTGGACAGGATTGTCTCAGTGACTGTGCCCTGACTTGGGAATTCTTCCCTCCTAAGGACGTGGGTAGCAATGCTGTTTGTTACTGGCCTTTTATGATCTAGTCAAGACCAGCCAGTTCTCAGCTTCTGGTTTCCTTAATCGCGCAGCTCCCACGGCCACAGGAGATCATTGGTGAAGCAATAAACAAAGATAATAGAGGGTAATTATCTTTGTAAACTCCCCCCAGGGTCTGGGGGAAAGAGCTTCACTCACAGATCGTCTAGGTACCTGACTTTCGCTCAGACATGGATGTGGGAAGCAGGGAGACACTCAGTGCAAAAGTACTTTGCCTCTCAGTAACCCTCCAATGCCACCATTAAGAGCAGTGATTCTTCTGTTCATTAAGAGATTAATTAGGATTAATGCACAGATGCGTGCTGGCAATGATGGGACAAGATTAAGGACAGCCGAATTGAAATAGCTACAAGGTCGTACAGATTTGAATTGGAAAGATGACTTCAATCGAGCTTAAAGACAGTATGTGTTGGGGAGGGAAGCCAATCACTTCATTATAAATCCTTTGTTACAAAAATGACTCGGCAAAACCCTTCCCCCCAAGAATGTCTTTTTTTTTGTTCTTCACAGCAAGTGAAGAGGAAAGAAAATGGGAGTATAGATATGGAATATAATGACAAACGGGACTGTGTGAGGAAAATATTAAAGTTTGGAATAATTATAAAAAGGGCTTGGAGCCTCTGCGGAGTTAATTTTTTACTTGCCCCCTGATTGAGGGGAGGAGGGACTGGACTTTGAAGACTTCCTGGGGTTCTAGTGGGACACCAGATCATTCTTCTATAAGTACTTATAATTAATTGCTTCGTTTGGACGTGGAGGGGAGAGAACTTGGAGGCTTGCCGGGGCTCTGGCAGGACATTAGGCAACTCCCTGCTTGAAATCGGAAGTATGGAATTTTACAGCTACAATCAGAAGAGTTGAGAACAAAAGAGAGAGATCCCTTCCGAATAACTCTGAGTCAACAGAGCCGTAAGGCACAAAGGAGATCAGGAATAACTAATATGGACATAATATTTGATAAATAAAGGAACAATTGATGAAAATTAAAACCTCACACAGGAAGAAGAAAGGAGAACTTGCAAATTTACAAATTACTATATGTGTTAATAGGAACTGACGTCAATTATTGTAGCTGTGGTATAAGGGATTTTATCAAGAGTGGATTGTATATGGTTTGAGCAATAGTCTGGAGGCAGAATTAAAGAGAATCAGTAGACCTTGAAGTACAGCATGTCGGAAGCCACACAAATTTTATAATTGGCTATGTAATTGATTTGTATTTGAATTGATATTGCTATTTGGTATTGATAAAATATGGCATTTATTGGATTTTTGTAACTGAAAATTAATAAAATATTGAACAAAGACCAGCCAGTTCTCCCAGGAG
This sequence comes from Podarcis pityusensis, assembly GCF_964106645.2. Classification (NCBI taxonomy): domain Eukaryota; kingdom Metazoa; phylum Chordata; class Lepidosauria; order Squamata; family Lacertidae; genus Podarcis; species Podarcis pityusensis. The sequence continues at coordinate 90,624,543 of NC_138031.1, read as the reverse complement.
GACCCGTTTGGCCTGTCCTGTCCATTTAAGGTTACATTGTTTGGATCTTAAATTGTATCTAGTTTTTCTCTATATGGCTGGAAACCACTTTGGGACCAATGGTGAAAGGAACACTAAAAATCTGATAACTAAAATAAAATAATAAATAGAAAAAAAAGTTTGCATCCTGACCAAAGTAGATTCTCTTCTCTCTGCTACATTACAACAAGTGATCTTTGAGTAGCAGGACTATAATTTGTTGTTTAATAATGGATAATGATGGCATCCAAGAACAGACCTATAATCCAATAAGTGATTGTCTCAAACAAAAGAGTGCAATAGTGTGTAGATAAGAGCAAAAGTACAATTTGTAGAACTGAACATGAACATACTAACCAGGCGCAAATTGTTTTAGTTTAGGAGAGCCTCCATGGCCTTCCAATTTCTCCCATCGTACAGCTTCTGGTTTCTTCATTTTTATTTCAATCTACAGAACACACAACAAAAACCCAAATTTTAATGCACTAAATGAGGCCTGTAGTTTTTTTCTGGTGTAATTTTTTTAAAAAAGAAAAATGTTAACTGCCATACCAGTTAAACGTACAATTAAGCTAATTTACAAACTAGCTCAATTTGCTTATCATAGTAAATGGTTTATTGTGGATGTGCTGATGAGAGCCACTTTGCCCCCTGCATCCAAAAACCAACCACAAGCCCTAGCTGTGTGTTACAGCTGAACCAGGAACTGTGGCTTGTTTTGCTCTAAACAATTATCAGTAAGCCGAAAAACAAACCTAGACTACAGATTGTGGTCTGCTTGGGCAAAATAAGCCACAAATCCTGGTATGTGTTTGTTCACTTGAAGCTGTGCTCTTTGAATTCAGCCTGTACCTTTCTATAGCTCTGCAGAACAATGAGCAACAAAAAAAAGCAGCAGCTGTTGCCTGGGAAGAGCCATAGTAATTAGGATGATGTGTGAAAATAAGGTTTTGAAAAACAAATCCTAGGAAGTGTGCTTGAGCATTACTTTTATACTTATGGCTGAATCACTTTCTCAGTCTGCTAAGCACAGTGGCAACTGTTGACATTTGGACTTGGTGGGGCTGTAGTTTTTTACCTTGTAGTTCTCTTCACAACAGGACATGTACAGAACTCATTTAGAAAAATGTATCATATGCCACATGTGCCAGTGCCACTGTCTCCTTGCTATAAATAAATCATTTTCTTCACATTTATGGACAGGGAAAGAGCTTCCAAGTATCCTTTTCAGAAGACTGGCTTACTTACCTCTTACTTAGAAATTAAACTCTATCAACCAAATACTGGTGAGGGCTCACCATAGAGCCCATCTAGTGGCAGTGAAGGCAGGAAAGAAGGCCTACTTGGCTGCCTCCATTGCAGCCTCAGTAGGTCGTCCAGCAGAGCTCTTCCAGGGAGTGCAGGACCTCCTGCAGTCTGGCACAAAGGAAGTGCTGAAACCAACGGTAGCTATGAGTTGTTTGCAAAGCATTTTAAGGATAGAATTGCTTGCATACACCAGGATCTTGACTTGGCTGTTATAGCAGATGAATCTCAAGGGGGGTCCAGAGCACAGTCTAGTCCCATTATATTGGATGAATTTCACTTAATAAGGCTTGAGGATGTAAACAAGCTGCTTGGATCAGTCAAGGCGACTACTTGTGCTCTGGACCCTTGTCCCTCAATCTCAACTCTCTCCTTTGTGCTCAAGTCAATCACTCACTACCAGCGCACCTGTCTTTATGAATCCCATGGGAAGCCAGAGCAAGGAGACACTAACAACTCTCTTAATCTCTAGCACATGTTTGTTGGCCCAACCCAACCCACCTGCGCAAGGCAGGCAACAAAAGCTGCTGCAACTCACACACAAGCCACCGGCAATTTCTCCTCCTAAACAAATGCAAAATGATTTAATTAATTTTTTAAAAAAACATTCTAGAAAGGGACTCACACTGTGGCCCCTAATGCACCCTCTTTCTAGCAAGGTCACAAAATAAATAATAAGCAAAAGAAAAAAAGACAAAGCTGCTTAGAACATGCTACAAGCTCAAAGTTAGTGTGGTTTGCAAGGAAGCACTCTGAACATGCTCAGAACAGTTGTAGGATTCTGAAATGTCTACAATACCAGCAGACCTACAAACAGGATGGAGGGAGAATCTGCAACACTAAGGTAAAGAAGTCTGCCGTTCTAGTAAAATATAATTTATCACATGGTTTTTCTGTCTGGGAGGGACCTCCTGGCGACAACAGTACTTTTGGATTAGGATTGGTTGAGTGGTGCAGGCAGCTGGTTGGCAGGAAAATCCCCAGGAGTCTCTCTAAGCTGAAGGAAAGAAATGAGTATGTGGAGGACATGAAAGAATGTGACTTTGAGATTTTTGGGTAAACTTTATAAAAATGTGCTTGAAATTTTACTTGTAGAAATTATGGACTAATCTCCACTGATTAAACATATTTTGACTGACTAAAAAAAGGCACACTTGACAAATCAAGCAACACAATTAAATAATGATTATGCACATGTAAAAACAAAACAAAACCCTGCGTATCATTTAAAACAAATGGGACAGACTATGATTCAGCAGAGAGGCATGGACTTTTAAACATACTATACATTCTAAAGTTATACAGAATATTGGTTTCATCCCTCTTGTTTTGGGATAATTTTATATTATGCAGTTTCATAATCAGCCAAAGAAGAGATATCATCATGATCTCTACCCACACCTGTTACAAGCGTATTTTAAGTTTCACACTAAATATCACATCACTCATTTTACAATTACAAACATATAATTTACTTCCAAGATCAGTGTTAGCAGTCTGCCATATGACTTGAAGTCCAGCTTGTTCAATTTTATGCATAAACTTACTCATTTTGGCAGAGTAATTTTGGCAGAGTAATCTCAGCTCTATTCAAACCCAGGATAACCCAGGGATCCCTGTAGCCCTAAGAACAACGGCACCTTTGTAAATGCTCACCCTAGAGTCATCTTATAGCAAGCTGTTTGAATATCCTGTCATGAATCAAAACTCCTACTTTAAACATTGAACTAAACAGAAATAATTTAAAATAGGCTTCTACTTTTACAAAAATGCTATTTCTTAGGGGAAAATAAGTATATGTATGTACATTAATAACAACAATTGTATACCACCCTATACCCACAGACCTCAGGGTGTCTCACAACACAAAATCACAATACAAAAACAGGTATATTACTATACAAATAGATTTTATCTAGTTCTCCTCGTTACATATTTTAGTTTCTGTTTGACCCTAACCCTAAACCAGGGGATTCCAAACTATCAAGTACACACCTGTTCTAGCTTCCAAGTAAGACTAAGGCTAGTGTTTTCCACAGTTTTGGTCCCAACAGGGGTGGGGTTGGAAGTCATCTAAGAGAAAAATTAAGGCAGTGAGGTTGTGTGTGTTTGCATATCACTACTATGGTGTGCTGCTACCAGCTCAATTCCAACAAACTATGATTAAGGAAACCTAACTTGGCTGCAGTGTGATATCTGATTTATTTATTTAATATTTATAGTCACTCTGATCAAACTTTGGATTCAGTGAATCCACACATAATCCCTTTTGTTGCTACTGCTGGAGTGGTGAGAACAGCAGGGCTGTCGACGGCTACAACAGGAAAACACAATTTTAAGGACAGATCTACCGTAAGCCGAAACGCGGATCAGCAACACCCCACAGTCCAGGGGATACCCCAACCCCCCCATCACAGGATTTCACCCTCAAAAGTTGCCCTTACTGTTAAACAGATGTAAAATTTTACTTGAGAATTATCTATATTTCATACTTTTCAATATTTTAAGGTATGTCAACTAAATAGTGCTAACTTACCTTACATTGTTTAATATACTAATTTAAGCAGACCAAAGAGAGTAATTTTTATATCTTTATGACACCAGAGAGAGAGAGAGAGAGAGAGAAATCCATCAATTGTAGGGAAAGCGCACCCCGGGATAAAACTGCCCCTTGCAGAACCAAAAGGCATTAACTGCTGCCAGAGCAATAATCCCCCAGCACCACCTTCTGGAGCTCACAGTCTAAGGAGCAAAACCACCACAAAGAAGGGCCTCCCAACATCCCACTCAAGACAACCTATCCAGATACCATAGTCAACAATACTAAAAGCTGCTGAGAAATCTAAAAAAGGTTACGCAACTGTTTAGGGTGCAAGCCTAATCCCACTTACCTGGGAGTAAGCCCTACTGAATTCAAAAGGATTTACTTCTGAGTAGCCATGGTTAGCACTGCTCTTTAAGTCTTAAGTCAAAACTCCTGAAATAGCAGTTTGAACCTTTCTAAACTTCCAGTGCTTATTTTAAGGCTGCATTCATTCATTTTTAAATGTGTTTGCAACACTTTTAGAAGTAAAAGAGGTATTGAATTCCTATTCCTAGATTAGAATACTCTTGAAATATGCATTAGAGTATAAACTATGAACAATAATAATGGTGGAAAGTTAATGGTTGAAAATGAAGTACTAAGCCAAGCCAAGGTATTTATTCATTGCTTCCCTCCCCCCGCAAGCCACTAGTAAAAACTGAACCCAATGAGCCTGAAACAATATTTTAGCACCCTCTAGTGAAAGTGACAATTTCACATAAGTACTGAGGTTCCAGAAGAAACCAATAACTGTGAGTTTTAACGATCTGTCAGCAAATTTCCAGAACTTCAAAACCAAATTCAGTGAATTGACAAACATGATCTAACACAGCTGCATTTGGCAAATTTAGCTATGCTATATTAGTGTATGAATGTATGCAAAATAGAAGAAGAAGAAGAGTTTGGATTTGATATCCTGCTTTATCACTACCCGAAGGAGTCTCAAAGCAGCTAACATTCTCCTTTCCCTTCCTCCCCCCACAACAAACACTCTGTGAGGTGAGTGGGGCCGAGAGACTTCAAAGAAGTGTGACTAGCCCAAGGTCACCCAGCAGCTGCAGATGGAGGAGCGGAGACGCAAACCCGGTTCACCAGATTACGAATCTACCACTCTTAACCACTACACCACACTGGCTCTCTACACCACTACACCACAAATATGCTATTTGTGAGACATCTTGGTGCAAATTGAATTAGTTGCATTCATTGGTAATGCACCATGTATTTAAAGTACATCTTGTATATTTTTTCCATGACCTGTGCTATGCCAAGTCTTCACATTTCTACCCCAAACAACAATCACAGTAAGCATACCAGGGTGTTCGCCAAACCCTTTATCAAAGAACAGCAGAGCTCCTACTGCATTGTAAATGAATCCTATTCTTCTCTTCCCCCTCCCACATGCACATGAGCACATGGTAATCCCACATCTTATGCATAAATGAAAACTGTGTACTGTATACTGAAACCCTTGGAGCCACCCAACATCTAGCGGGTGACAGCATCCCCATCACTCCCAGAGCCAAGCAGGCCTTGCCCATCAAACAAACAGAGCACTTAAAAGCTCCTTTTGCACCAGGTAACCCAAGCAGACCCGGCTCAAAAACAGTTTAAAGCTCTCTGCCTTATGGGGGGCAAGCGGGGGGGGGGGGAGGGGAGTAATGCAGTACCATGAAGACCAGAAAACTGAAGCTCAACTCCAACAAGACACAGGTTGCACAAGTAACATCATTCCTAGTGTATGAGAGCTGGTGTTCAACCAGTTCTGGATAGAGTTGCATTCCCCGTTTGCAGTTTGTGAGAGGTCCTTAATGCAGCTCTGTCACCGGCAGCACAATTGTTTCAGTGGCACAGAAATCCGATGGGCAGCAATTCAACTGATGGATCAACTGCACAGCTGAGTTTCCTGTCATAGTATCCTGCAGGAAAGCTGATGGGATGGAGCCCTGAATAGGATTGTTCCTGCTAGGAGCGAGGGGTTGTCGGTCTTACTTCTCACTTTTGCCTTATTACACAGCCATAGAACTCAAGCCAGTATTGTCATGCATCATAATAAGTCAGATATTATTTCACAAAGTCAGTCTGAAAAGTTTGTGAATGTATTCATGTTTATTTTTAATATCGCTATTTGTAACATAATAATTCAAAACAGCGTGGATGGTGTATTTTATATGAATGTAAGGTCTATGCAAGATTACCAAAGGAAAATGGTTATTCAGGGCTATCCTAAATAGACAGGACTTAAAATAACAGATTTTAAAATAATGTCACATTTTAGGATAGTTGTGCCCATTTGCTTAGAGGCACTCTTGTTAGTCCAAAGGCAAGGAAAGGCTTTATAATCTGAGTGCAGTGAACCTGCCAGTTTGTTGTTGTTTAGTCGTGTCCGACTCTTCGTGACCCCATGGACCAGAGCACGCCAGGCACTCCTGTCTTCCACTGCCTCCCGCAGTTTGGTCAAACTCATGCTGGTAGCTTCAAGAACACTATCCAACCATTTCGTCCTCTGTCGTCCCCTTCTCCTTGTGCCCTCCATCTTTCCCAACACCAGGGTCTTTTCCTAGGAGTCTTCTCTTCTCATGAGGTGGCCAAAGTATTGGAGCCTCAGCTTCACGATCTGTCCTTCCAGTGAGTAATCAGCGCTGATTTCCTTAAGAATGGAGAGGTTTGATCTTCTTGCAGTCCATGGGACTCTCAAGAGTCTCCTCCAGCACCATAACTCAAAAGCATACATTCTTCAGCAATCAGCCTTCTTTATGGTCCAGCTCTCACTTCCATGCATCACTACTGGGAAAACCATAGCTTTTACTATACGGACCTTTGTTGGCAAGGTGATGTCTCTACTTTTTAAGATGCTGTCTAGGTTTGCCATTGCCTTTCTCCCAAGGAGCAGGCATCTTTTAATTTCGTGGCTGCTGTCACCATCTGCAGTGATCATGGGGCCCAAGAAAGTAAAATCTCTCACTGCCTCCATTTCTTCCCCTTCTATTTGCCAGGAGTTGATGGGAACAGTGGCCATGATCTTCGTTTTTTTGATGTTGAGCTTCAGACCATATTTTGCGCTCTCCTCTTTCACCCTCAATAAAAGGTTCTTTAATTCCTCCTCACTTTCTGCCATCAAGGTTGTGTCATCTGCATATCTGAGGTTGTTGATATTTCTTCCGGCGATCTTAATTCCAGCTTGGGATTCATCCAGCCCAGCCTTTCGCATGATGAATTCTGCATGTAAGTTAAATAAGCAGGGAGACAAAATACAGCCTTTTCGTACTCCTTTCCCAATTTTGAACCAATCAGTTGTTCCATATCCAGTTCTAACTGTAGCTTCTTGTCCCACATAGAGATTTCTCAGGAGACAGATGAGGTGATCAGGCACTCCCATTTCTTTAAGAACTTGCCATAGTTTGCTGTGGTCGACACCGTCAAAGGCTTTTGCACAGTCAATGAAGCAGAAGTAGATGTCTTTCTGGAACTCTCTAGTTTTCTCCATAATCCAGCGCATGTTTGCAATTTGGTCTCTGGTTCCTCTGCCTCTTCTAAATCCAGTTTGTACTTCTGGGAGTTCTCGGTCCACATACTGCTTGAGCCTTCCTTGTAGAATTTTAAGCTTAACCTGCCAGTTTAAGGCTGTGTAATTCAATGAATATTTGCAAGGAAGATTGTGCTTAATAAGAAAAATGTAAGAACTTTGGGCTGAAGGAGCAGCATGAAGTTTTGGCCAGCACCCTTTGAGCTACTAGGCTGGCTTTCTAATTAGACAGAGCAACTATCTTTAGTAGCTATTTCCCTGCAGAACATGTGTGAATAGGTTGTATGATTGAGAGCTCTTGAATAAGTGAAATAAACCATTCTTTGAAAACTGGTACCAATGGCTTAACCTCTGTGCCTTCCTCCAATCCTAGGTTGCGTTCATGACTTTATCCAGGATCCACAAGGCAGCCACCAATTTCTACCTGCAAGATCTGAATAATGAAACATCATTTCTTTTTCTTGTTTTTAAGTAGTCAACTAATCTTAAAGAAATCTGTCATAAGATGCTGTCATAAAACAGGATTCAGCAACTCATTGTGTTGGGGACTCTTAATCTCAATGTTCCGCCCTAAAAAAAGATTAATGCTAACCTCTATATCGTTTGATATGACTGATTAGTTCAGATATCAGCAGGGGAGAATGCATTCTACAATAACTGCATATTTAGTACAGAAATTGACCCACCATTCTGAATTTCCAAGTTTTAGCTGAAAACAAACTGATTTTATTAAAGCTGCACCATCCTATGCATGTTTACTCAAAAGTAAGCTATTTCTCCTGAGAAATCTCTATGTGGGACAAGAAGCTACAGTTAGAACTGGTTATGGAACAACTGATTGGTTCAAAATTGGGAAAGGAGCAAGAGAAGGCTGTATATTGTCTCCCTGCTTATTTAACTTATATGCAGAATTCATCATGCGAAAGGCTGGGCTGGACGAATCCCAAGCCGGAATTAAGATTGCCGGAAGAAATATCAACAACCTCAGATATGCAGATGACACAACCTTGATGGCAGAAAGTGAGGAGGAATTAAAGAACCTTTTAATGAGGGTGAAAGAGGAGAGCGCAAAATATGGTCTGAAGCTCAACATCAAAAAAACGAAGATCATGGCCACTGTTCCCATCAACTCCTGGCAAATAGAAGGGGAAGAAATGGAGGCGGTGAGAGATTTTATTTCTTTTATTTCTTATTTTATTCCATGATCACTGCAGTCACGAAATTAAAAGACCCCTGCTTCTTGGGAGAAAAGCAATGACAAACCTAGACAGCATCTTAAAAAGCAGAGACATCACCTTGCCAACAAAGGTCCGTATAGTAAAAGCTATGGTTTTCCCAGTAGTGATGTATGGAAGTGAGAGCTGGACCATAAAGAAGGCTGATCGCTGAAGAATGGATGCTTTTGAATTATGGTGCTGGAGGAGACTCTTGAGAGTCCCATGGACTGCAAGAAGATCAAACCTCTCCATTCTTAAGGAAATCAGCGCTGGAAGGAAAGATTGTGAAGCTGAGGCTCCAAGACTTTGGTCACCTCATGAGAAGAGAAGACTCCTTGGAAAAGACCCTGATGTTGGGAAAGATGGAGGGCACAAGGAGAAGGGGACGACAGAGGACGAGATGGTTGGACAGTGTTTTTGAAGCTACCAGCATGAGTTTGACCAAATTGCAGAAGGCAATGGAAGACAGGAGTGCCTGGCGTGCTCTGGTCCAGGGGTTACGAAGAGTCACACACAACTAAATGACGACAACAAAACTATGCTGTGTTCAGTTGGGTTACTGCTAGGTAAACATACTTAGGACTGCAGCCTAAGTCATTTGCAGAAGCATGCACACAAACTACTTTTCTTAACCAGCTAAGATTTTTCTTGGGGGGAGGGGGTAAAAACGCATGTTACAAATATGAGTAAGTGACAAGCAGGGAGGATAAAAATAAATGATTTCTTAAAAACATCAATTTTTTAAATTTTAAATTGGATTTTTTTTTTAAAAGAAAAATGCTTTTGGAGAAAAAATCTTTCCAAATATTGTTTTCTGTTTAAATTACATAATAGTCCAAAGGCTATTCATCACGAAATAAGGGTTTGTTTTTAATTATGTAGCCTGAGGCTTTATATGCAATGTTTAAATTTTTTGGTAAATGAATTCCATTAATCTATTCATAATGTCATACTCTTCCAGAGGTTTCTGTAAGATTATTTGGGGCAGTTTTTCTAACAAGAAGATATTATCACAGATGCTTGTTTTTGCAGTTCTCAAAAGTGTGAATTTGTGTCTTCACAGGAAAAATGTTATAAAATAAACATACAGCGTTGAGGAAGAAACCTTAATCCATTGTTCCTTTGCAAATTTATACACACAGAATCAACCCCTTACCTCTTCAATGAATAGATTGTTTGGAGTGGAATAGATCTGCACAAGTAGCTAAGTGTGAAGCAGTAAAGATGGAAGTGCAACCTTGTAAGCAGAATACTCCACAAGTCTTGGAATCTTTGTGTAATAATTGTGTAAGTCAGTTGCATATCTGTGCAATTCAGACTTGAGGCAAGTGCGGAAGGCACTTCAGGGCTGGCAACCTCTTCCCAATCCCACTGGGTTCCAACAACTGCACTAACACTTAACTGTACAGAATAGGCACCTGAACGTAGAAGCAAATCCCAAAGGGGGTGGTGGGGGTGGTGGAAATAGTAACTTGGCGAGACCTTGAAGTGCTTGCCAGTCAACTAATAAAGAGTTCACACCAGTTCCAGGCCCTTCTTCCCAGGGCTCGCCTGACATCATCCAAACAAGAAAGTCTCTAACCACATCAGTTAACAAACATGGATACATATGCTATAATGTTATTGTTTTAGTTAAATAAATTGTTTAAATTGTTATTAAGAAAATGATTATTTATTTATTTTTCTCCTTCCAATAAAGTACAGCAGAAAAGTTGTCCAAATATAAACAGTTAACTTATTACACCTCACAATAATTTCATAATTATCGGTCTACGTATTTCTAATAGTATAACTGAATCAGCTATTTTTTATATAACTGTAAAAACTACTCTAAAAAGTTATTATTCCAAAAATGAAACCTTCATCTGGTTGTAAATATTAAGATTATACCAGCAAGAATGAGTCTTTCTGTTAAAAATATGATTTAAATCAAGTATTACTGACTATTGATTTAAATCGTCATCTAATTTAAATCAAATCAAATCCACCCTGGCGACAAGTATCTAACAAAATAATTTGTTCTTTAAAAGATTACCTTGGTTGAAAGAACTTTGAATGTACTTTGTTCTGGAACTATGGAATGAAGAAAATGAAGCTTTAAGTTGTAGTCTTCCTCTGACGAAAGCCTCACGAATACATCTAGCTGTTAATAATACGAAACATAATCAGTAGTAAACACATGGAAAAGGCCTCCTAGTGTTTCTGTCATTTCCCAGGAAATGAAGGCAAAGACCTTTCATTGGGAACATCTAATCTGTGTCGAGTATAAGAGAGGAATTTCAAACAGCAATTTATATTGAATTATTCAACAGATAATTCAAAGTGTGCTAGAACATAAACAGAAGATTAATGTTCTTAGTCATCAAGTAGGTACTCAGAAAGCCTGTTATGTCAGTTTGATGTGCATTCTTTAGGTAAAGAATTGCATTAACTGTAGAAAGTTACCAAAAGCCATAAATAATTAAATGGACAAAAGACACACAGCTTCTTCTTTTGCTTTATACTTCACACATTTCCATACCCAGCAAGATGTGTGAATATAAAGCAGCAACTCACTGAATTTTTGATTCTATTGTCTAAAATATGTAAATGATAAAACAAGAATACTTGCAATATAATTAACCAAACCTGGGGTCCCAATAATTAAAGTTAGGATTTAGTGAACAGCACGACAGAACAATACAGAGAATACAGTGGTACCTCGCAAGACGAATGCCTCGCAAGACGGAAAACTCGCAAAACGAAAGGGTTTTTGGTTTTTTGAGTTGCTTCGCAAGACAATTTTCCCTATGGGCTTGCTTCGCAAGACGGAAACGTCTTGCAAGTTTGTTTCCTTTTTCTTAAAACCGTTAATACAGTTGCGACTTGACTTCGAGGAACAACTCATAGCCTTTTTTGGTAGCCTTTTTTGAGGTTTTTGAAGACTTTGGTGATTTTTGAAGCTTTTCCAAAACTTTTCCGACACCGTGCTTCGCAAGACGAAAAAAACCGCAAGACGAAAAAACTTGCGGAACAAATTAATTTCGTCTTGCGAGGCACCACTGTATAAATATTAGATAATACCTGCACCAACATTTCCCAAAGCCTCACTTTTCCCCATCCAAGCATAAAGCTGATGATTTTATCTTGGGCTGCAATAAGCACACACTCTCTTGGAAGTTACACTGAACTCAAAGAAATGACTTTGAAAAGAACTACATTTATAACCTAAGGGTGCCTTGATTTCAGTTTGAATTTTATGCATATCTTACCTCTTTTTCTGAAAACTGTATGTTTACATCATCCTTCTTTGCGTTTTTGATCATAATAGTTACAATTACATGAGATTCTGTTTGGTACCAGTCATGCCTTTAAAAAAAACACCAGTATTTTAGTTTATGTGAATATCCCACTGTTGTATCCTGATTGCTTCCCAAGACTTTCCCAACTCTTTCCCTCTGAACAAGGGCCCATGTGAACTATGCCAAACATTTAGTTAAAGGTAGGTAGCCGTGTTGGTCTGCCGTAGTCGGGGGGGGGGGGGGATTCCTTTCAGTAGCACCTTAGAGACCAACTAAGTTTGTTATTGGTATGAGCTTTCATGTGCATGCGCACTTCTTCAGATACTATTCAGATTCGTGTGCATGCACACAAAAGCTCATACCAATAACAAACTTAGTTGGTCTCTAACGTGCTACTGGAAGGAATTTTTTAATTTTTTATTTTGTTATGTCAAACATGAATGTCAATGATGATCCTTGGCAGAAAATGGATCATCCAGGAATTTAGCATGGATCCTCCTAAAGCAATGATCCAAGCCTTTTGGAGTGGAATTGCATGCTCATTTTCAAGAATGGAGGATTGATCAGTCCCCATAATTATCAGTATATTAAGTGGAAGATGCAGCTCCTTTCTAACCAAAGAGCATCAAGTTCATTAATTCTTCAAGTTGACATGAAAGCAACCAAGTGCATTACCTTTAAGTAAGCTCCCACAATAGATGGTCTCAGCAAGTTTCAAAGACTATTTGATGAGAGCCTTAGAACAGATTCCAGAAGAAAATGCACAGCTGGAAGAAGAGTATCAACAAGGGTGTCCCACATGCCCTTAAAGTAGTGCTGTGCAATGCTAGGTTAATGATTCATAAGACCAGTGCCACTGATTGTGTATGGAGGAATTGACCTGGTTGGACATGGTAGCTGGCTCTGTTCTTGCTGCTGCTTGTCGACCAGGTTTCTCTTATCGCACTATCTAAAATCTTCCATTTGTGGACAAGGTGATTGAGCGGGTGGTCGCAGAAGAACTCCAGGCACGCCTGGAGGATGTGGACCTTTTGGACCAATTGCAATCAACACATCATGGGACTGAAACCGCCCTGGTTGCACTGGCTGATGACTTCCAGTGGGACAGGGCCAGGGCCAGAGATGAAAGCTGTTTCCTAGTTCTGCTGGATCTCTCAGCAGCTTTTGATACTGACCATGGTATCCTCCTGGATCTTCTAGGAGGTCTGGGAGTTTGGGGCACTGCTATGCAGTGAACCCACTCATTCCTCCTCGGCCATGTCCATAAAGTACTGTTGGGGGAGGTGAGTGTTCAGATCCCTGGACTTGAGGGGAGCCTCAGGGCTCTGACTCCTCTTCCATGCTTTTTAACATCTATAGGAAACTGCTAGGAGTGGCAATAGGGGGTTTGGGCTGGGTGTTCACCAGATGAAACCCAGCTGTACCTCACATTTAAATTGAAACAAGTGAAGGCAGTGGATGTCTTGTGTGAGTGTGTGGAGGCGGTTGTGGGGTAGATGGCAGTCAAGAGATTGAGGTGGAATCCCAACAAGACATAAGTACTGGTTCTGGGAGACAAGGAGCAGGGAGGTGTGGGGAATTCCCTAGTCGTGAGTGGGGTAAATATGCCCATAAAGAATCAAGTGTGCAGCCTGGGAGTCATTTTGCACTCACAGCTGTCCATGAAGGCACAGATCAATTCTGTGTCCACGGCAGCAGTCTACCAGCTCCAGCTGGTACACTGGCTGAGACCCTACCTGCTTGCACACTGTGTCACCAGAGTGGTAATGCTCTGGGTATCTCCTGCTTGGACTACTGTAATGCACTCTATGTGGGCTACCTTTGAAGGTGACTTGGAAATTACAACTAATCCAGTATGCGGCTGCCAGACTGGGAGCTGCCCCTGGGACCATGTAATACCCGTCTTAAAATATCTACATTGGCTCCCAGTTCGCCTCAGAGTACAATTGGAAGTGTTGGTGCTGGCCTTTAAAGCCCTAAATGGCCTTGGTCCAGAATACCCAAAGGAGTGTCTTCACCCCCATCCTTCAAGCCAGACACTGAGACACTCCAAGGGCCTTCTGGCGGTTCCCTCCCTGAGAGGGAATCAGGCAGAGGGCCTTCTTAGTAGTCAAGCCCCCCCATGTGGAATGCCCTCCCATTAGATGTCAAGGAAATAAACAATTATTTGACTTTTTGAAGACATTTGAAGGCAGTCCTGTATATGGAAGTTTTTAATGTTTGATGTTTTACTGTGGTTTTATAATTTGTTTGGAAGCTGTTCAGAATGTCTGGAGCAGCTCAGTCAGATAGGCGGCATATAATATATTGTTGTTGTTGTTGTTGTTGTTGTTGTTGTTGTTGTTGTTATTTGGATGCTTGCTGGAGGAAATGCTTGAAATGTGAGGAAGCAGGACATCCCCACCCCAGATCTCCAGAACACTACCCTGGTCTGCCACCTGCCTTTCCGGGTACTGGGGCACTGGCTCTGTATCTACCCCAGCGGTAGAAAACCTAGCATGCCACTCATGGATGCAGTATCTTGCTGTTGTGGAAGTTTGTAGGAATAACAGAAAAATCGCAATTGAAATAGAGGTAGTAAAGCAGATCACTAGCTCCTGGCCATGATTATGTAATGAGTGGGAATGCAAGCTGTGCAAATTTGCAAATTATTTTGTCAGGGTGGATGTCAGTTTATGTTGTTTGTGGGACCCATAAGCCTACCGGATGTTATTTCTGGGTTGATTCTGGAGAGATCAGTGGAGGAAAGGTTATATGCAAAATGACCAGAGGAGCTTCCTCTTGCCCTTCTGAGCTCTCCACCTCCCCCACGCAGCTACATTTTTTGGCCACTATGTGGCTAATACATTTTAAGAAGTTGAGTGCACAGATTCCCCTCTGGCTGGGATTTGCAATCCTATTAGGAAACCACAAGGTGGTAGAAAGGAAGGAAAAGTGTAGCTTGCCAGAGCTTGTGGACTGGATGCTGACCATGCAGAAGCTGTTGAGTCTGGTGTGGTCAGGGTGTGCATCTGCCAAACCAAACCCATCAAGATTATTTTTTTTGGGGGGGGGGACTATGGATGGATATTGTTTCAGGAACCTCTGGTTTGCCAATGGCTTTAACGCCTTGGAATCTGCTCTCTTCTGTCTGGATGCAGAGTAGTCAAGTATTGGTTTTATTTTTTGAGGGAAGTTCTCTCTGGAATGATGTTGAGTCACAAGAGTTAATTATACCTATCTGCTTTCTAACGCTGAACAAGAACAGAATGCACAATGCACAGGGCTCCAGGCCAGATACTAAGGGATTCTTCAGCAAATAAGTTAATTTGGAAAAACAGGAAACCATTAAAATCCTGGTCCTAGATGCCTATATTCTTACGTGCCACCTGACAGTAGAGCAGAGTTTGTCCAGTAGGCTGTCTGGAATAATTATTTTCCAGAAATCATAGCTCAACTTTTTCACTTTACATTAATCAAATAATTCAATTTCAAGGAGTCCAACACAGAAAGCAAAAAGATTCTTTTAGCCATTCTCTTAGCCCCAACCCCTCATTTATAAAGAGGGAATACTAATACATACCCTCCAACATTTCTCCACTGAAAATAGGGATGTCCCCTTCGATAAGGATCATTTTACTATATATACCCCACACATCTTACTGGGATGCCCCAGCCACTCTGGGCAGCTTCCAACATATATTAAAACGTAATAAAACATTAAACATAAAAACACTTCCCTATACCAGATTGCCTTCAAACTGCTTGGGGGGTCAGATAATTCCATACCCTCCAACTTTTCTCCAATGAAAACAGGGATGCCCTAAGGAAATGTGGGACATTCCAGGATCAAATCAGAAACCAGGACAGCTTCTCTAAATCAGGGATGTCCCTGAAAAATAGGGACACTTAGGGGATCTGCTAATACTAGCTAACTACTGTACATGGTAGCTATAAAGGACCCCTGACAGTTAAGTCCAGTCACGAACGACTCTTGGGTTGCAGTGCTCATCTCGCTTTACTGGCCGAGGGAGTCGACGTTTGTCCGCAGACAGTTTTTCTGGGTCATGTGGCCAGCATGACTGGGTCATGTGGCCAGGCGAAACCAGAACAGCTCATGGAAACGCCTTTTACCTTCCCACTGAAGCGGTAGCTATTTATCTACTTGCATTTTGATGTGCTTTCGAACTGCTAGGTTGGCAGGAAGTGAGACCGAGCAATGGGAGCTCACCCCATCGCGGGGATTTTAAACGCCAACCTTCCGATCGGCAAGTCCCAGGCTCAGTGGTTTAGACCATAGTGCTACCTGTATGGTAGCTATAAAGATGATTAATTATTGCACAGTGTCATCAGTGCATATGGCAATGTACTGAGCTGCAAAGGCAAAATCTCTGCCGGCAGTAGCTTACAATCTGAGATGAACAAAATGACAAAAACAAGACAGGAAGGGAGGAAAAGCAGAATTCAGGCAAACCCAGCTATATGCTTGGCTAGCTGGAACTGAAGATTAAGGGGATAAATATGACAGAGCCCACGTGGAATGAATGGGTTCTCAGGAAACTGAGAGTTTATACCTTATGTTCAGGGAGGGGCTTCCAAACATGGGGAAAACAAGTGCAAATGGGCAGTAATTTAAGGGAGTTCAAGACCACAGGCGGTAAAGTTGGCTGTGTAGTGTTCATAGGCAGGATTACAGCGAGAAACGAAGGTCAAATTACAAAATTATTCAGAGTGTACCATACGTTCTAATGAAATTATGATTATGTCTACATTGCATTTCAGGATATAATTAATACCAAGACAGCTAACAAGCAACATTCAATTATGTATTTTAAGAACACAAAACACAATAGTGACAAATTAAAAAAACACCATCAGGTTGCTACTCATAGGGCAGCTGATGGTATATCACTCTGAGGGGCAGGGTACAAGAGTTCTGCTGGAGCCTGCCCCTGCTCCGGGGTGGCCTTTACCTGCCTCCCTCCCTCTCCTGGAACCCTTTCCACTGGACAGGTTATAGTAGATCACCTGGAGTGGTTTGGCTGAGGAAAGTCCCACTGGTTCTGGCTTTCTTTTGAGGCCTTTCTTAGGAAAATTATTCTGTAAATACTAAGTACTGTTATAGAGAATGTTAAAAAAGAACTCCATCTTACTTGATCTTAGGTGGTTTTGACTGATGTTGCAAAATCTGATTGTCATCCTTTACAATGAAAAGATATTGATAAATTAGAATAATCTAGCAGTTTTTAAGCCAAGCATCATAATATTTTCACGTTACAAGAGTGCTTTTTAGTAGCTATCTGTGGTCTCTTGTGCATGAAATGGACTTCAATACAAGAACCACATGAAAATATACACATGCAAAAAGAAAGTTTAGGCACATTTTACACATATATGTCATATTTCCGCAACTCCTGTACCCATGAAACCAGTGGGTGGGTGTATGACTAGAAAAACATGCACGTACATATAATTTTACAGATAATAAATCATTTTCTGATTACTCAAGGGGACTCAAAACTATAAGGACACAGAACCATAAGATTAAAACCATATTATAGCTAAAAGCACTTCAGAACTTTAAATATAAGCAGAAGAAAAACACAGCAGACAGAATGTGCAAGATTTTTAAACGGAAAGCTGTTGAGCACAAGGTGTTGGCAAGGACAGCATAGGGAAATGTTTAAATGAGGAATCTCAGGGTGGAACATAGTGTGCTGTGTTAGCTTATGTGGTCAAGAACAGCAAAGCAAGAAACTGTGTGAGAGGTTATGACCAAGGAGCAGACAAAGATCAAGGGAGCCAGCTGGAAAGAACTGAATTGAGATAGAAACCATCCAAGGCCATGGTCACAGAGATACAAGCTACGGGAAGAAGAGAAAGACCTAGCAGAGAGGAACTAACTCACAGGAGAGAACTAACTAACTAACAGGAGAGAAGCAAGAAAGGCCTGGTCCTAGACATGTGTAAATCTCTGTATGCACTGTATATTCTTCTGTGTGTTTCTTGTTCTTTACATTTAAAATTCTGATAAATTACATTTAAAAATTATCTGAGATTTTCTGATCTATTAGCACTTGGTTCAGAGGGTGGGAAGACTAGTGGACACTGAATAGTAGGAATCCTGTTGGAAAGTGTTTGGGTCACATTATAAAATGCCTCATCAGCATCAACATAAAATCCTTACAAAGGTTGCCATACAACTTGGAGAAGTGTTATGCTCTAGAAACCAAGTATACAAATTAGAGGAACCTTACCACCTTATTCTGCAATCCAGCTGCAAGGCAAAAAAAAAAAAAAAATCTTTATTTTGAAAACATGTTTCTTAAAATATATATCAATTAGCCACAAAGAAAGCATGCTGGTATCAAAGCTATTTAGTAGTTTTGCTCCAGGTTATTTTACAGAATGAGTCAGTTTAACACTAGACACATTTAGATTGCAAACCCTAACTAGGGAGTGAGTGGGACTTACTTCCAAGGAAACATGAACAAGCTTCCATACCAAGTGTGAAAAGTTTCTGGCAACAGTAATGTACCATTCAAGCAGCAGCAACACACACACAGAGATCTAAGGCAGTTATGGTGGGCTTCCAAGCTGGAGGCCTACTTAGGCCCATCTGACTCTGAAATTGGCATGTGAGGCTGTTTCGAGCAAACTATGCCACCTGCCAGTTACCTGACATCACCTTGGGTGGGGGCATATATAAAATCTGCAAGAACTTTAGAACATTGGACTGTTTTGTTAAACAGCCTACATAAGCAAATCCTTTCCACTCTTAAGACTCCTTATTTTGAATCTGTTGGTTCCTTCAAAAACTTTATATAACTAGATGCTGGAAATGAACCACTTTGGGCACAGGTCATTGTGGAAAGTCCAATCAATCAATCAATCAATCAATTGAAAGAAAACAGCTAAACCTAGAATGAACCACTCATACCACACAATGGAATTACTCACTTGTATTAAACTGTTAGACACCTGCTCTCATTGACCACAAACTGGAAATCAGCAACATTGTTTATTGTTTATAAATTTATTAAAAATGCAAATAAGAAATCAATAAAAAACTACCATACTCATCTGAACACTGGCACTGTAGTACAATATAACACTGATTTATCATTTGCTTGACTCAGGCAGTTAAAATGTTGCATCCCAAACTGCAGAAAAGCAGAAAGTATGCAGCGACTGAAGTGTTAGGGACATGGGTGGCGCTGTGGTCTAAACCACTGAGCCTTTTGGGCTTGCTGATTGGAAGGTCAACAGTTCAAATCCCAGCAACAGGGTGAGCTCCCGTTGCTCCGTCCCAGCTCCTGCTAACCTACCAGTTCAAAAGCACGTCAAAGTGCAAGTAGATAAATAGGTACCACTGTGGCAGGAAGGTAAACACAGTTTCTGTGTGCTCTGGCTTCCGTCACGTTGCACCAGAAGCAGTTTAGTCCTGCTGGCCACATGACCCGGAAATCCGTCTGTGGACAAACGCCGGCTCCCTCAGCCTGAAAGCGAGATGAGCGCCACACCCCACAGTTGCTTTTGACTGGACTTAACCGTCCAGGGGTCCTTTACCTTTGCTGTTGTTGTTAGTCTTTATGTCTTCCTCCAGCTCACTAAAGGGAATGTTCTGTCAATTCTTTTATCGTATTGGCCTACCATAAAGGGCTACAGTAAGGATTAATGAGCTGATGTGAGGTTTCAGAACCTATGAAATGTGTTACAGAAATGCCAAATATTATGAAGTACTTGAAGTTCAAATGGTTGCAGTTAACTCACAAATTCCATTCTGAATCACTATTTCACTTCTGTGTCTACTACGTGGTTTAAAATAATTAGCCAAATAAAGGAGAACAACATTAGGCACTTCTAGCACTCTTTAAACGTGGGGGGGGGGGGCCTGAATTTTTGCCTGTAGAATTTTGAACTGAAGTTCTCCTTGTAGGAATCATAAAACTGCTTGAAGAGAATATTTTGTCTGTCAAATAAGTAGAAAATGACTGCTCTTTCGACTCTTACTTGGCTACCTTGCTTTACTTTCTACCTTAAGGAGTTTGAGAAGGGTTTTATTTCTCAAAGAGGAAAATATTATCTCCATATTCTCACTGGGATGTGCAGAAGCAGTCAATTCAAAGTTATATATCTTTCATATTTCCCATCGCATTTAAACTAAGCTTTGAAATGTGTACAAGATCTATGTGTGCTCTGTCCCTAGCTTCTTAAAACAGAACACCCCTTAATTACTGCATTTAGGTATAGGTTTCTTTATTCTCCATTCAAAATACAAGGGAAGAATAATAAAATCAAAGCAAATATTCAGTAATTTCAGTGTCTATGACAGAAATGTGTACATTTAAGAAGTAGCCCAAAAGCCAATTAATAAAATACCATACGTTTATAGAAGAAATTCTGGCAACTGTAAAGAACATTCTTGGACCCTGGAGTACCACTTCCAGTTTGTAATTTTTTACAAAATAATTTTTTTAGACTTCTCTGACCAGCAGCATCTCTCTTATTCTTTAGGCATCAGGCAAAGTGCATACTGTTCTTTCAGGCTTTTAGCTGTGTATAAGATATTTTAACGGACTTACATCACTGGTTTATACTTGTTTAGAAGTTGATCTGCTCTCTTTTCTTTTCTTTTTGATTTAATTGTATTGCATTTTTTTGTGCTATATTATTGTAAGCTACCTTGAGACCATTCTATGGCAGAAGCAAGATAGAAAGGTTGAAAATAAATTCAGTCTATAATTGCAATGTCTCTCTACCACACATTTTCTGAAAGTCACACCTTTTTGTATACGAACCACTTGCATGCTCACACACATACATGTTGCCACCCTAATCATAAATATGAATATATTTATGTATTTGTAAGTTATTTGGAAAAACAAGTGTTGCACTAGATATCGTAACCCACTTGGCAGGTTCTACAAGGCCTCTCCTCCTCCCAGAGGGGAGGAGTTGTGAGTGGGAGCAGCTTCCCGCAGCGGCAGGGAGGCGTATCCAGCTCCCTGCTTCTGATTGCCTCTGCTGCTGCGGCCAAGCCTTTCAGTCGGCCAAAAGGGCTGGCTGGTGGGTGGGGTTAGCTGCATTTAAGCAGCCACGGCAGCTCTCTGACCCCAGTCAGTTCCTGCTTGCATCGGATCTCCCTCCCTCCCTCTTTGGTCAGCTTCCTTTGCGTATTGACCTTGCTATGGACTTCGGTTGGACTGGTAGGACTTTTTTTATCCATTTGGCTATTTGGCACCAGCCTCTTGGTTTTCTCGTCTACCTCGTAGCAACTCATCACAACTTTCTGGTATTGGTGGTTAGGCATTGGAATAGGTGTGCTGTGTTGGAGGATTGGGTATGGGCCATCATCTACCCCTCCTCTTTGGGGTATTCTATTAAAGGAATCCGGCGGTCGTGGATCCTGTCCGATGCCCTGCTGGTGGCTAGGGCCATGGCACAACCCCCGGTGACATCATGGGGAAGCTTCCAGTTGTATTTGCATCAACAAGCTTCTCCCACTGGTTGTTAACCCTGAAATGACTCCCTGCTGAGAGGGGTGGAGTCATGTGTTGATGTTTTATCCAGTGCCTAAGGCAATACTACTCACATGCTGTAACCAATAAAGTTGTGGCCTAATTTTTCCCATTAACCTAAAATAATGTGTTTTTGTGTCTTATTATAATCCTACGCAGGTGGCGGGTCCTCGACTCACAACTAGGTTTGCTGATGGTTGTTCCCCAATAAATCCTCTTCACAGGGAAACTTGTGCAGTGTAAATCCTGATTCTACTTGGAATATATCACACAGATTTTGGGGCAGGCAGGGTCAAAAGCATTAAAAATTCAGTGAAGAGTATTTACCAGGGTATAGATGAAAACACGAAAAAGGCTCCATTAGGATGGCACATCTGAGGTTTCCCATCCCATAAGAATGCATATAAGTAAAGCATTGCTTACCATTGATGGCTTCCTCACATCTTTGAATCCAAATAGTAAAAGCTGTGTCAGTACCTAGCAGATGAAACACACAATAGTCTACTGCAGTATGACATCTACTATAAGATTTGATAAGCTGTTATGCTGTGGTGACAACTGTCTACATAGCAAACACAGGCTCTTGCTAGAATCTGAGATTCCCAGCCTTTCTAGCTTTTACTGAAGAAGACAAAGGGAGCAAACTTATAGCAATATCTGCCAGGAGGAGCAGAGCTAGGATCTAGCGGAAATCTAGTTGTGCTGGGAGGTTCCCAGGGCAGCTGGGCCCAGGGGATCTTAAGTCCTGAAAAAAGGGTGTTCCAGGAATGGGGCAGGCTTGAGCTGGATCCTAAGACCATTGAGCTCAGTCAAGTGGCCTGGCAAACTGCCATAAGTTCAGCTGGCAAGAAGGGTGATGTAACTCAAAAGGCTTTTTTTCTCTCTGCCATGCTTAGGCAGTAATTTCTTGAACAGAGTCTGGATCTGATGCACCTTATGCATATGCCACGGCTCACGGCTGCTTCACACTGGCTCCCTGTATTGCTCCTTAAGTGGCAAAAAGTGTGGCTCTCAGTCACACACAAGTAACCTACCCGTTACTTATCCGCAGTTAACTTTGAGATATTGTATTCAACTCTGGATTACAGAAAAACTTTTTTGATTACAAAATGCCATTATAGAAGGATAGCATAGTAACATAGCTGCACCTGTACCAACTATTTATTTAAAAAGCATTCAATATTGAACCAATTGACAAAGGCACTCAATGTTGTCCCAGCTTTCAATGCTACTTAAATAGTTTGGTGATCAGATTTCATTTAAGTCCAAAAAGAATACATCTATCATGGAGGGTATGCAAACTGGATGTCATCTACACTCTAGCAAACTATGGTTGGTTAATTTTAATTATGGTTAGTGAAAACAAGCCAACTTTAAACCATAGTTTATAAAGGTGGCTTGTTTTCCTTAACGTTAGTTAAGATTAAGCTTCTGATCTCCTCTTCACAGTTACAGGGGAGGGAAGAGTATCGCATGAAGGATCACCTAGGTTTGTTATTGGGATGCCTAACTACAATATGATTCACTGTAATGATGGTGTTGTGATCTTGGCTGTTAGTCCTGGAAGACCTGCTCTGTCTGGCGCGTGTTTTTCACCTGGCCTGGGAGGGTGAGACCCTGACTGACCCCACCTACAAAAACTGAAGCTGCTGAACAGACTCCTGGGCTGTTGTATCATTGGGGGGGGGGGTTGCTGTTACCAATATTATTTTTTTGCATCTTTAATTTAGAGCTTTTCAATGCATTATTTGTGATAACTACTTTGATTATGTTTGTAATTATGTGATTTTTAAGATGTTGTCAGCCACTTTGAGCATGGTTTAAACTATGAGGTGGCATATCAGTTTGAACGTTCATACTTACTATCCAGTTGTTGTCCTTCCCTGAAAGACTTCAGTGCAGAATCATAGTCTTTCATATGGTATTCACCTACCCTGATGTACACGTAAGAGGAGAAAATGCCAATATTTGTTAAGCAGGATCTACCAACATTATAAAATTCAGTAATTGATTGACAATTCACTCCTATTAATGCAGAGGAACAGTCAAACCTTATAAACATTTCAATTATTTAATAATTAAAAGAATCCTTAGTTTTACTTGGTCTGTGACTTGCAATCAAGAATCTTGAATAAACTTGTATTAAATTGCTCCGGAAATCATAAATAGGTCCAGGTAAATATTGTAAATATTAGCCAAAAGTACTATTTTGAGAATAGAATACACTTCCAATTTTGTAAAGCAAGGCCCCAGTTCTTTCCAACCCCCCTACCCATTGCACCCACATTCCACACCATTCCCAAGGAACAACTTCTCAGGAAGCCACAATGGTGGGGGGGGGTGTGGCAAAAATCGGGGGGAGGGCAACTTGTGTGAATGCCAGTAATTCTCCCCATACAAAAGCACCTTTGCAAGAAAGTCAACAAGATCTTCACAAAATTGGGAAACTAAAAACACCTGCATACGATTCATAAAATAAACACTCACCCTTGTCTGAGAAAGGCTACAGCATTACTGGCATCAAGTGATAGTGACTTCTTTGCATCTGCAATGGCATCTACAAAAAAAGGTTATTAAATTTCTAAGTATTGCATTATTTCACTCACTATTAAACCACACTAATTCTGTCTTTCCTCAATACTTCACACAGGTTTCCTCATACTAGAATAGTCAGTTAATGGGTGGCAACTACATATATTAGAAATAAAATATAAACAAGCTATTCTAGGAAGAAGGCAAAACCTGCATCTAAAGTTTTCTGAATCTTATTTAGATTAGTAGTATCAGTTTCAAATATTGAGCTGTTATGACAAACAAGTACAGTACATAATAAATCAGCTAGAAAAGATAAGATATACAACAGTAGTAGTGGTAGTAGTAGTAGTACTAGTAGTAGTCGTAGTATTTATATTCCACCCATCTGGCTGGGTTGCCCCAGACACTCTGGACGGCTTCCAAAAATTATAAAAGCACAATAAAACTTCAAAAATTAAAAACTTCCCTATACAGGGTTGCCATCAGATGGCTTCTAAAAGCCAAGTAACTGTTTATTTCCTTGACATTTGACGGGAGGGCATTCCACAGGGTGGGCTTGACTACTGAGAAGGCCCTCTTCCTAGTTCCCTGTAACCTCACTTCTTGCAGTGAAGGAACAACCAGAAGACCCTCAGAGCTGGACCTCATTATTTGGGCTGGATGATGGGGGTGGAGATACTTCAGGCATACAGGGCTGAGGCCATTTAGGGCTTTAAGGTCAGCACCAACATTGTGAATTGTGCTCAGAAACGTACTGGGAGCCAGTATTGATCCTTTAGGGCCAGTGTTATGGTCCCAGTGGCTGCTCCCAGTCACCAGCCTGGTAACTACATTCTGGATTAGTTGTAGTTTCCATGTCACCTTCAAAGGTAGCCCCATGTAGAGCACAGTAGTTCAAGCAGGAGATACACAGAGCATTACCACTCTGGCGAGACAGCCTGCGGGCAGGAAGAGTCTCAGCTGGTGTACCAGTCAGAGCTGGTAGACAGCCGCCCTGGACACAGAATTGACCCATGCCTCCATGGACAGCTGTGAGTCCAAAATGACTCCCAGGCTGTGCACCTGGTCCTTCAGGACCAGGGAATCCCCCACACCTGCTTGCTCTGTCTCCCAGAACCACTAATTCCATCCACTGGCTGCCATCCACTCCGTAACCACCTCCAGATATCCACACAAGAAGTTCACTGTCTTCACTGGTTCTGATTTAAACAAGAGGTTGAGCTTGGTATAGTCTGCATACTGGTGAACACAAGAATGGGCCTTTTCTGCAGTGGCTCCCCATTTGTGGAATGCTGTCCTCAGGGAGCTTCGTCTGGTGCCCTCATTATACACCTTTAGATGCCAGGTGAAAACTCTTTAACCAGGCCTTTGGTTGATTGACACCCAATCTGCTTTTAAAATGTGTTGGAGAAGGGGGATTATTGGGTTGTTCTTATTTTTATTTTTATTATGTCTTTCATGTTTCTATATTGTGATTTTATGTTGTGAACCGCCCTACCTGTGGGTGTAGGGCAGTATGCAAATTTTAATATTAATAAAAAATAAAAAGCGCAGATGGCTGCCACCCACGTAGTTCCCCTATGCCATGCCTAATCAACAGTAAAAGAACACAGACAATACAATGGGCAGATCCAACCACTTCCTCCCCATCTCTCGCCCAGTGATTCTTTATCACACCCGCTAGAGGCTCTCACCATGAGTGGGTCAGGTGGCTGTGGCCTGCATCCAACCCTCGACACACAACTGGTTTCCCCCCTGTGCTGAGATCATCCCTGGTTTACACAACGGGGGCTTACCCTATCCACCACAATTAAATTCTCATTGTTCAGGACACATGAAGAGTTACAGCTGAACTGACCTTCTTGATGACAAGCCCAAATCTGCTCCAGAAGTTAGAGGACCAGAATGGCATGTAAGCCATAGGGGACCGGAAAGGTGCCCAAAACTGGAGAAACACCATTGATATTGTGAGGGTAGAAATGCCTTCTGCTTGCTTATTACCCAGTTTGGATCCAACCAACGGAATTGATTTTGAAGTAACTATATCTAGCACAGAGGTGTGATGAGGTGAAAATATCAGGCAAAGACACAAAATGTGTGCATTCCAAGCAGTTATTTTGTGAAATACACAAGCAAAGCCTACTAATGTGCTGGCGGGGAAGGGGAGCAAAAAAGAAACGAAAGCCCTGCATTGCAAGGGGTTGCAATTCCTGCATTGCAAGGGGTTAGCTAAATGACCCTCAGGGACCCTTCCAACTCTGCAATACGGCAATTCTTTGACTGTATGAAATCAAATTTTAGACCATCATTAACTCTAAAAACATTTTAGCATTTTGGGATATAACAGCACCAAATAAAGAGATGTTACCATGGTAATTTTGTAGAAGAATGTGAGCAAAAGCTCGTTGACAGTAATTCTCTGCATCATCTGGCTTCTGTTCTAAAGCCGCTGTCAGCTTCTGCAAGTGCAAATGCAGAAATTTAACATGACATTTTCTACAAATCCTTGTGTAGCCCACAGTGAAATGTCTTGCCTGTCAAATCAAAGAGCATCAATTAGTACAATTTTGCTTTGAGAAGAATTACACCAGAAGCAAAATTCTCAAATTCAGAGGATAGGTGCCTATAAGTGAGATAAAAGCATCACAGTATACGCCAAGGAGTAAACAGCATTTTAGTCAAGAAACTGTATCTAGAATGAAGGGGGGGGACAGTAAAAATTATTTACTGAATGTATAATGTTGTGACATCTATTTATTACTGTGCAACTGTTCTGATTTCTCAGTATACACACAAATTTATCTTTACTATTCAAAGCTAACAGGGTAGACAACCAATTTCATACCCAATGCGACAGAAGATCAGTTTCACATCCAGTGTAACAGCACTGCTCTGAATGAAGTTGCACAGGCACAAGCAACTCCTTGGTGGTCAAAATTCACTTAGGAAGCTTCATGGAGAGGAGGGACATGCTTAATGGTTCATCCACCAACGCTTCCCCACAGGCAAATCTACTCCAGCCCCTTTCTGTTCCCCACCCGAGTCAGTTACTTAGTGCAAAACAGGGTGCTGCAGCAGTATTTCACCCCCCCCAAAAAAAGTATTGGTTTTCTCATATAATGCATAGACATTAACACAAAAGAAAAACATTACACTTGACACAACATAAAAACATAACAGCAATAAAAACGAAAAAATAAAAGAATTGTTTCTTCTTGTTTCCTGGTACATTTACAGTGGTACCTCAGGTTAAGAACTTAATTCATTCCGGAGGTCTGTTTTTAACCTGAAACTTTTCTTAACCTGAAGCACCACTTTAGTTAATGGGGCCTCCCGCTGCTGCCGCCGGAGCACGATTTCTGTTCTCATCCTGAAGCAAAGTTCTTAACCCGAGGTACTATTTCTGGGTTAGTGGAGTCTGTAACCTGAAGCGTATGTAACCCAAGGTACCACTGTACATTGCTATAAGACTTCCTTGACACCCTCCAATCTAAATTTCATTATATCACATATTTAGCAGTTTCCAATTTCATATTTATAACACCAATATCTTCTTTCAGTTACAAACTTCTTATCTTTCCTTCCTGTTCTGCAGCAGTATTTCAGATGAAGGGTGATATACAAATTTATTTAATAAATAAAATAATAATCTTCCTAAGTGTTCCCTGTTTTCCCATTATCTTGGATAGTGCAGGTTTAGTAACAAGAATTTGCTGAGAATCAAATAATTTTTTATTCTCAAGCTCAATTTTGTTTCATCTCTCACAGGTAAATGGTATAGGATGCCTGGACCCCACAAAGGCGACTGTGGGGTTGCGGTGCTCATCTTACTTTTCAGGCTAAGGGAGCCGTGGTTTGTCCACAAACAGGGTCATGTGACCAGCATGACTAAACCACTTCTGGTGCATGGAGGGCCATGACAAGTGCCAGAGCACATGGAAACATTGTTTCTCACAAAAAATGCATCTATGGAACAGCTAAAAATAATTGGGAATCTGATTTTTTAGCACTGCAGTGAAGCCAAGGAATTTTGTTCAAGTAGAAATGGCAAAAGGAGCATTTAAAGTTGGCATTTAAAAAGTTTAGGAACACAATTTTTGCCTAGAATTCTTAAGTACATAACTGCAGACAAGTTTGTTTCAATTGGAAAAGTCCTAGGGTAACATTTAAAGCCCCCCAGATGTTGGGAGGCTGTGAGCAGCTCTATAAACTGCTATGATACAAGGGTATAACCAACACAATGGACTCTGGAGCAATCAGGAATTTAAACATCATTAAAATACTGTTTAGGAGATAGTAGGATGGTGCATTCTAATGCCATTCAATGAGTGCTAGTGAGAAAATGGATTAAGTTTACGTTAGTAATGGCCCATAAAATTTCTCTGGCAATGTCATTTTTCCACTGAAACATTTTCAAAGTGATAATATATTGTGACATCAGTTTCTAGAAAACTAGAGGAACATACAAAATTTGTAAGGGGTCTGAAAGATGTGAGAATTAGTTGCAGTGACAGCAAAGGATCTAGAAACCTATATATGAGTTTTGGCTAATAAAAAGCTTAAATAAATCTGCAAGGACTAACAGTATCACATAGGTCACAAACTATACTTGAGATAATGCTAGGAAACTACAATTCTCAGAAAGGATTGCTATCTAGAGTATAATGAAATCCTTTGAGTGCCAAGAATAAGAGACAGGAGCAAAAGAAGGTGGACATAATATTCAAAGATAAGAGACAGATGGAGGAAGAATGTGGGGGCAAAAGAAAACGCTTATAAGCTGATTCATCTATTGCAGGCATGTCCAACCCATCGATCAGGGTGCAACTTAGTTGACTGTATCATTCATGTTGCGAGGGGGCCGCAATGCGGTATAAGGGGCAGGGGGGACTGAGATTTGTGTGAGGCTGGAGCTCGGGAAATGGTGGAGGCAGCAATGAGAAGCAGGCGGGCAAGGGAGCTGGGGAGTGGTCTGTGCTGTCTCTGACAGAAGGCGGGATCAGGACCAGCAACAGCATCAGCTGCTCGGTTCCCCTGGGTGGGGGATCAGGCAGGATTGGGATCCAACAGCTGCGTGGCTCTCTTTGACAGGGGTGGGGGATGGGGAGAGAGAGCTGCTTAAGGGGGTAGAGAGAAATTAAGAAAGGGCTGGCTTGGGGTGGGGATGGGGAGAGAAGCCGACTGGCTCCTCAGAAAGAGAACTTTTGCCTCCCTTTCCTTCCCCCCCAACTTAAACTCCCCCCTCCTTAGCAACCTCTTTCCACACACGCACCCTGCGCACACTCCTTGTCCCTTCAATGACAATGGGTAGATCACTGCCAGTTTATGATCCTGGGTAGTAGATCGCAGCCTATTTGAAGTTGGACGTGCCTGATCTTTTGTAGTTATAAAGCACATAATCAAAAAGCTCTCCAAGTCGAGTACAAATAAAATAGCAGCAAAAGCACAATTAAAATCCACAAACAAATTTGAGGTTTCAAAAAATATAACTGAGTGCTTGATGCCAGAAACGTGGGTGGAACTTTGCAGTCTTCAGATATACTAGGTGCTTGTGAAAAGATGTAAGTTATCAAGTGCTTGATGTTGGACATGTGGGCGATATAGTCTTCATACATATTTTGGTGGCTATGTATAGCTATAAGAAAAGTTTGGGTTATAACTGTCGCTATTTAGAGAATAGTGAGGTATTAACTTCCCAGCTGTCACCTTATTAGGCAAGTTGGATGGTGGATAATAAATGTAAAAGGTAAAGGGACCCCTGACCAATAGGTCCAGTCATGGCCAACTCTGGGGTTGCAGCGCTCATCTCACTTTATTGGCCGAGGGAGCCGGCGTACAGCTTCAGGGTCATGTGGCCAGCATGACTAAGCCGCTTCTGGCGAACCAGAGCAGTGCACGGAAACGCTGTTTACCTTCCCGCCGGAGCAGTACCTATTGATCTACTTGCACTTTGACGTGCTATCGAACTGCTAGGTGGGCAGGAGCAGGGACCGAGCAATGGGAGCTCACCCCGTCGCTGGGATTCGAACCGCCGACCTTCTGATCGGCAAGTCGTAGGCTCAGTGGTTTAACCCACAGATAATAAATGTAGTAGATGATAAATGGAGCAACATGATTCTAATATGTTGGGTTTTGCCTGGATTTTAGTGACATTGAAAAATAATAATAAATTATTACCCCTCAGAGAATTGTAACATGGAATTTGGCAGAGTCTTGGGGCCAGATTGCAGTAACTCGGCACAACAGCAGAAGTCAGCGCAAGGGCTCCTGTTCCTGCAAGAGGGCTTTCCCTGCCTCTCTCCATCCACCAAATCCATTCTAGAGTGTTGGGAGAACCCCCAGAACTGCACACAGGGGGAGAAGAAAGCAGGTTGTTTCATCTGGCAAGCACTGTTGAGTTCCTCCCTTGATATTTATGATCTCATTCTTTAAAATGCTTTTGGGGGGAGAGGTTACTTCCAAAAACTCATTGTAACAGTGGGAGTAGTTTTCATGGTATCTTTAGTATATTTTGGGGCTACTACCAGGTTTAGTGCCTTGCACATGTGTGCAATCATATGTCGTTTGGACGTGCCTAAAACAGGAGTTGCCTATACTAAAATAAGATTATTAGTTTAATGGGTTATTAGAATAACTGTGTCATTTAATATGATGCCCTTCTGAAGCTGCTCAAGGGAGTGGGAATTGGAAGTACAGTGGCACCACGCTTCAGGTTACAGACTCCGCTAACCCAGAAATAGTACCTTGGGTTAAGAACTTTGCTTCAGGATGAGAACAGAAATTGCGTGGTGGCAGCGCGGCACCCCATTAGCTAAAGTGGTGCCTCAGGTTAAGAACAGTTTCAGGTTAAGAACGGACCTCCAGAACAAATTAAGTTCTTAACCTGAGGTACCACTGTACTGTATTACAGTAGCTGCACTCCTAGGTCACTACCTCCTATGAGGTCACTACCAGCAAGTAATATTAGGATTTTGTTGGATGTTGTGGAGTGCCAGCCCCATGACCTTTGACTGTGGGGTCCCACAAGGGTCCATTCTTTCTCCTATGTTATTTAATGTCTATAAAAGCATTCATGTTCTCGAAAATCATTTTCTCGAAGCTACCAGCATGAGTTTGACCAAACTGCGGGAGGCAGTGGAAGACAGGAGTGCCTGGCGTGCTCTGGTCCATGGGGTCACGAAGAGTCAGGCACGACTCAACGACTAAACAACAACAACATAAAAGCATTGGGGGCTGTCATCCAGGGTTTTGGGTATGTTCCAATATAAACGTATGGGCTGCATATATCAATCAATACATTTAAAGGAATAGACCAAAAAGGGAGGAGTAGCAGCGTCATACGTAAAGATAGTCTACACTCTTGAAGAAATCCATGACCTGGAGCATGAAAAGCAGATTGAGAGTTTCTGATACAAATTGTAGGAGAGAGAAACAACAGTGACCTTACTGTGGGGGTCTGCTAAAGACCTCCAAGCCAAACTGAAGACATGGATGACTCCTTCCTTGGGCAGATGACCAAACATTCAAAAAGGAGAAAGATCAGTAGTCATGGGAGACTTCCAACAAATTCCCCCATTGCCTCATTGTCAATTTCATTTCCCAGAAGGTGGAAGAACCAGCAAGGGGATCATCTATCTTGGACCTGGTCCCCACCAACAGGAAGGAACTGATTGATGCAGTGGAAACTCGCGAGGAAGTGACCATACAGAGGCAAGGGAAAGCTAAGCCCAGTCGGACACAGACTCTGGACTTTAAGGAGGGCAATTTCGAAAAGCTGAAGATGCTCCTGGGCGAGATCTGGCGCGGAGAAGCCCCCCGAGAGACGCGGGTCCCAGGGGGAGGGGAGGTCCTGAAAGGCGGGAGGCGGCCAAGGGACCGGCGGGGCCGCCTAAGGAGCTGGCGGGTGAGCCGAGATGGGAGACGGGGCGGAGGAAGAAGCGCGGCAGCCTCCCTGCTCTCGCCCGGCCTCCCCCCCCCCGCCCCCGGCTGGCGGCGCTCACCTGCGCGGCTCCGGCGGGGTCTCCTTCGACGTCTCCGTCCGGCAGCCTGAGGGGAAAGAGGCTCAGAGTCAGAGGCGGACAGACAGACAGACAGACAGACAGGGGACCCCGAGGGGAGCCGGGGGGGGGAACCAGGCCGCTCACCGCAACACGCCCAGCCCCGCCGACTCCGCCATCTTGGCGACGCCACGGAAACTTCGAGAGCGCCAAGAGTTTGGTTCGGTTTTCTTTACGGCGAGGGAAGGGAAGGGGCGGGGCGTCCCGGTGACGCCATCAGCGAGCGCCCGCCGCTCGGCTGGAGCGTCAGAGGGCGGGGGAGGCGCCTCTGGGCGGGAAGGACACCGAGATCTTGGCTGGAAAGGGCTTCTCTCCTGAAGCTCCCGACCCTCATCTGGTTCTGGTTCTAAATTTACGTGGCTTCACTTTATAAGCTAATCATTTCGCGGCTTTCTCATGCAAAGCATAATATATATTTGGCTGAAATCTTGCCTAGCTATAGAAATTTTCCGTACCAGTTACCGGGAAATTGGAAGGAGGGCGCGAGACCCCCCCGCCCCCCTCTCCCGCCCCCGAGGCACGTGCCCAACTGTCGCAATTGGCTGGTGGCTCAATGGGGAAACTAGAAATTCCGAAGAAATCGCATCGTTGCATCAATCTCCTCAGTTCCAATGGCATTTAGGACCCAGGGAAGCGAGGTGTAAGGGGAGCGGCGAGAGAGCCCAGGGCCTTCCCAAGGAGTCATGGGCGTGCCAGACATGACCGTGTCAGTCACAATGCCTACCTGCCCCATAGTGGGAAGAAGCCCAGAGACACAAATGGGTGTATCTGACTTGACACAGGGATCTGGAAACGAAATACTTTTATTTGTACTGTGATGGAGTATGTGTGAAAGACTTTGAGTGACTCGGGCATGCCTGGATCTCAGGTTCTACCTGAGACCACACATTTTTCTGGGACATATCTATGATGTCTTTGATGCTGCTTTTGGAAATGTATTTTGGGAATATGGATGTAACCATTGTTTGGGGCTTCTCTCTGCTTCTATATGGTAGTTTGAAGTGGTGTTGCAAAGCCTACTGGCTGCTGGTTTGCTTCTATCTCCTGGCTGAAGTCCCTTGCTTGAAGACCTGAACCTATGGGAGTCAAGGTTAGGCGATTGTGGCGTGCTCCAATGGCTCCCTTATACATCTCTGGAGCTTGAAGTTCTGGCATTTTTTCCTGTCTCATAAAACCTCCGTTCTCCCATGTTTTTGTTTTAGCTCCATTATATCTGCCAATAACAGATTCTTTCTGCTTCTTTCCCTTTTAAAATGATTGTTTTTGCAGAAGCCTCCAGTGACTTGCATGCAGATTGGCTGTACTTTTAAATATATACATTAAAAAAAAATATCCTTGAGGGTGGGGAGCTAGAAAGAGCCCTACTCCTGCTTCCTTTTGTTTCATTTTTTATTATTATTTGTTGTTGTAAGGGTGGTGGGGTGCACTTGCACATCCTTGCATATCGTGGGACATTCCAGATCACAGAAGCCAATCCTGGCTTGTGTTTGGATCCTGGAATGGAGCGAGTCAACAGAGCCGATGAGCACCACACAGCAGGAGAGGAAGGTGTGCCCCTCCTAACGTCCCATTTGGGGGACGAAAATGTTGGAGGGCATGCACCTGCCAGCCTGTCATATAATTAGTAAAAGATTAGATATAGCTATTGATTTCTGTCGACCGCTCTCTTCTGCCCAAAACTTTAAAGTATTTTTAAAACAAGAGCTAGCTCTAGAAAACCAAAATTGAGGAATTCCTTCTGTGTTTATTATCTTTGCAATGGAGATAAATGACAGGTGCACAAGCAAATGCTGTGGGCAAATTATCTTTTCCGCTACAAACTTCCCTATAGATTCAGCTGTGCATGTTTCCATATTTGCTTTAAATGCTGTATTTTGAGTCTTCTTTTTTTCTTCCTTTTACCCACATCCCAAAGGAAAAATAATGGTGAGGAAAGCAAAAAGTAAAGAAAAGAAAAGAAAAGAATTGAGATACGGAAAAAGATCTTATGGGATTGTAAGATTACAAGGCCACTGTTGCAGGGGTTTTCACTGTCATGAACTGGCAGGACAACAGGGAGGAGGAAAAGGAGGAAGAGGATCTTGGCAAGGGGTTTAGCTGGGACTGGGACACACCTGGGGAAGCTGAGGATGGGGAAAGGAGGTTGGTGTAGGAAGTACTCGTGGGGAGATGGAGGATGCTGGGGGTCAGTGCACAGGAACCAGAGCAGCAGGACCAGAGAGGCCCGTCTCTACAATCATGGAGGACTCCAAGGCATAAAGAGCAGCGGAAGGGACCTGCTAGGAAGCTGAGGCAGGCAAGGGCCCACAGCCCAGCTCCCTAACTGACCAGCTGGGGCTCATTAGCTCTGGGAGAAAGTGTGTGATTCCCCAGCTGGAGTAGGCTCCTAACAGGTGAGGTCACCTGCCCCATCAAGCTCAGAGGCTGCAATCAGCAGACAAGAGATAAAAGGGAAACAGAGCGGAGGTGCTGTGTCTGCCCAACTTCCCATGTAAGTTGGACCCTCGCTTGGATGTTCCAGGGAGTTCTTGGGGACTGTGCTTGTGTGGGACTGACCTCCCAGTGCCCTGACCCCTTTATCAGCTGCAAAGACAGGAACCTGGTCTGACTGGACTTTGGACCTGTTGGCCTGCTGGACTGCACACTAACATCTGATGTGGGATCGTGCACTCCAGAGCGACTTGCCGCCAGGTACCCTGTGGTTCAGGATGTCCACACTCAGTGACCACGCTCCAAGGATAATCAAAGCTTCACAGTGCCCATGAGGTATTCCCCCACCCCTGGAATGGAAAACTGCCACTGATAGAAAATGACTAGGGAGAGGAGTATAGTTAAGCTCTATTTCACATCAGCCCTTTATACAATAATCACTTGTTTTGATGTATTACATGTTCTTGTGCTATCTTAAAACACTTACCCAACTCATCATGGCATAAGCTTTTGCAAACTAGAGCCCATTAGACAGATGAAGAGTTATCATCCATTGGCAGCTATATGGAGCCAAATTGCCAGGAGATGCAAGGGGTACCAGCTTAAATGTATACAATTGTATACTTTGTTGTTTCTGCCACAAAAGATTGTGCTTCTGGAAGCTGCTAGATAGAAGCCTGCTTAGTACATAACAATGCAGGATTATCATAAATCACTGCAACGTGGGGATAAGTAGGAGTGGACGACAGTGCAGAAGAGTCGTCAGTCAACAGTGTGCACACAATACTGGAATATTTTGGAGAGGAGTGAGAAGTCCTGTTGCATGAGCAGGTCACCTGTGAAGCGTTGGATGCAACCTACCAACATTGGGGGATTAAAAATTATTTTTATGCTGAGTGTATTTGATGGCCATATTGGTGAAGACACTTCATTATTTGCTGTACTGTATTTGAATTTATTTACCAAGACTGTTTTATCCTGAACAACAGTTCAGGATAATGAACTGATAATGAACTACATGGTAATGCATGCCAAATTTATCTCTCCAGACTCCTAGATTCACAAACAAAAACATATAAACATGTTGTACTTGATTTATTTTCATAATAAACCAATTAAAATACAAAAGACAAAAAAGGTTCAGAAGGGTTCCACAATTTAAAAAATTTTTAAATACAAATCCACTCTGTAATATCTGAATACATATAACTTTAGAGCTCTAAACATAATGATCTTATTTGTATCTATAAAATATTGCTCTATGGAAACAAAATTTTGAAAAAGTCTTTGAGAAATTAAATTACATATGTACAATAGAAAACTGTAGTTCTATAGAAACATTTTAATCTCAAAATACTTTCATAAATCATACAATTCTTTTTTCACCTTCCTACAGAATAATGGGAAACGCATTTTTTAAAGCTTGAATGTTGAAGTGGTCTGAAAATAATTGCACCTGTAATGATAACTTCAGTTTTGGTGAACAGGGAATACCCGATATATCCGCATTATGAAAACAAAAGCATATTGTAAATTAGTATCTTCTTGGGACAGGAGGTGTATTTCATTTTGCACAACGAAGTAGTTGGTGCAAAACACAATAGAAACAAGGATATTTCCAACTGTCCGCTTGTTTTCTGTCCATATAAAAACAAAAGTATTTTAGTTCACTGGCATTAAACAAATCTTTGGAATTTGCTAAAAGAATCACATAGATGGGTGAAAACATCTTTGTAGAAATTTATTATTTTAAAGCACTGATTACAGCAATGGTTATATTATTATGCAAGATAGCAAGATAGACAAATAATGCATGAAGTGTATGAAATTAAGATTTTTTGGACAGTGATCTAAAAAAGATAAATGCCATATTCCTTCAAGCTTGCATTTTTAAACAATAATATTTTATATCATTTAGCAAACAAAACACTGAAATTAAGTGTATCGTATTACTTCTAAATTAATTTCAGAAATTAAAGTAGCTTTGTAATGCCTGGAATCAAATGATACATAAACAGCTGATGAAGTCCCATCACAAAAAAAACCTTTACTTGTATGAACTTTGCTCCAACTGTTCACTTTCTTGCTTAATTTGCACAGAAGAGGGAAATCCATTGGAGTTGGATACCACCACCATCAAAGGCTGCTGTTGGAAGCCTTGCTCTGAGTGTTTGCATTCTTCCACTGTGTTATCCTCTGCCTCTGATTTTATCACTCCTTGTATAACAGCTGGTTTCGTTTCTGGAGCTTTAATGACGGAAGCGATCACAGTGTTGGACGGCTGAGCAACAACGTGTGAATTGCTGGGCGTAAAAGTTACCACGGGGGTAGCAGTGTTGAAGGATGGAGAAGAAGCCATGTTGACTGTTCCATTGCAAATGGTCTGCACGTTGCTGGTGAGAACTTGGTGAACCTGAGCAGGACTGAAGACAATGGATGAAGGAGGAGAGACTGGCTTGGGAGACTGCAGCATAATGTTCTCTTTAAGCACAGTCATGGGCTGTGAAGTTGGGATGGCTTGTAGAATAAACTTTTGGGGTGTTGTGGTGGATGTTGGATCTGCGCTGGCTATCACTGTGGTTAGAGGCACTGTCTGGAGTGTTACTGTATGCAGCTGCTGGTGATTCCCTGGGGACACAACAACCGGAACTTGGCTTGGGGCTTGGATAGTCCTGTTAAGAGAGGCAAAAATAATTACATTTTCCCCCACTACTTCTAATGCATTTGTAATATTGTTCTGTTTGAAAGCCACATGACAATGAACTTGCCTTCAGCCTGGAAAGCCAATGCTAATGGCTTTCCTAATGAGGACTCACTGGAAAACACCAAACTCTCTTTCAGCCTAAAGCAAACGATGTTGAGGATGAGGAGAAAACTAGAATAGTTGTGAGGAATATGACAAATGAAGAGGACGAGGCTCTTCACACATTAAAACTAAAACTAAAGTCTGACACAAAGCTAAAGTATTAACATACAAAATATCTTGAATCTTTATGAACACAATTTAGAAATAAAATCTACTTGTTCATCCAAAATAGAAGAAACTCAGTTGACCACCGTAACTTTCCCCAAATCTGTTCAGTATCAAAATATTACTTTTACCATGAGCCCAGAGAGTTCTGCCTGTGCTTCCTCCTCCTCCATCTCAGTTTTGCCCTTGCAGAACTTAGCAGGCAGAAGGAGGACAGGGACAAAGCCAGGAGCAGAGGACTCTGCCTGCCAATTCTTGGCCTCGCTGTCTCCACCCTGCTGCTCCTAATGGGCATCAGACACTGGTGAATTCCAATGAAGGCCTTTTTTATTTCTGCACGGCATAAGCCTTAAGATAGCTGAGAAGCAGGGAGTGGCTGGTGTCAGCTGATATTCAAACAGAGAGCAAATTTAGAGAGTAGGGTTCATTATTGCTCTTCTGGCTGAAAAATGGCTGCATTGTAAGACTTTTCCCATGGCATCACAAAGCTGAAAAAGACCCAGAATCCTCTGTTCACACTTCTTACCCTAGAAGTTACTTTCTGCAAATAAAAGTGAGGGTGGATGTTTAAAATATCCCCCTGGCGAAAAAGGCAAATGCAAAAAAATTGCAGAGAGGCATATTTTTGATGCTTTCTTTTTGGAATGGCTAATTGATTCCATTTTTCAAAGGCTACAAAAGACACCTTAAATAAAACAGCAGCAAAAAAGTAGGGAAACACTTCGGTATGACTGTTTATCTTCTTAAAATACCCCCCCCCCATCAAAAATCCTCCCCAGCTTCAATAACTAACAGTTCCTTAGTTTTGCACAAAGGACTCAAGAAATAGCAAAGTCTGTGTGCCTGGATGTGTTTGTGTTCTGTAAGGAGGAATTTAAAAATAACCCTCAAAATAGGAAGTGTCTTCTGTATTTCTCTCCCTCCTTCTACCCCTTGGTACTCATACATTTCGGCTCCCGAACGAATGAAACCTGGAAGTGAGTGTTCCGGTTTTCAAACGTTCTTTCAGAAGCTGAACATCCGGCGCAGCTTCCGATTGGCTGCAGGATGCCCCTGCAGCCAATCAGAAGCCACACCTTGGTTTCTGAATGTTTCAGATGTCGAATGGATTTCCGGAAT
Organism: Podarcis pityusensis; assembly: GCF_964106645.2. Classification (NCBI taxonomy): domain Eukaryota; kingdom Metazoa; phylum Chordata; class Lepidosauria; order Squamata; family Lacertidae; genus Podarcis; species Podarcis pityusensis. The sequence continues at coordinate 90,586,000 of NC_138031.1, read as the reverse complement.
GCATTCTGTTCAAAAACCAAGGTATGACTGTATTCCATTTTGTTCCATGCCACCCTCCAATACTGCTCCCCTCTCATCCCATTGCCTTGTACTTCAGTTCTCCCTGCTTGTGTCGGCTGTGAAGCACTCTGGAGGCAAGCCCAGCCCAGCCCAGCAGAACCACAACACCAAGCATGGCACTTCTAGGCATTGTGAGGCTCCTCAAAACCGGCTGTTGTGGACTAACCATATTCACAGATTTTTATCTCTAATGCCCACTGACCAGCAGTGAAGTCTGTGTGAAAATAAGTAAATAAAAGTTTGCATCTGAAAGCAACCGCCTGTGTTTTGGGCTTTGATTGGAATTGTCCCCACCCCCAATCCAGAACAGAATTCCCAAGCCAATGTTTCAGTTATTCAGTGCAACTTGTTTTTTGTTGTGAGGTGAGCACCATAACCCCAATATTATAGTTTTGAGGGAACAATGACTAATTTTCAAACTTTTTCTTGTAGCCACTGGGTTCTGGACTACATATGTGCCAAATTCTAAATGTCTGGGTGCCTTGGATGTACATTAACCATTTGAGAGAGAAGTGCAAATTTGCCCTCCACTTTTAGGTATCTTATTTTCACATCTTCCTAGTGTCCTAGTCTATGCATGACAAGCCAGATGCAGTCCTATCTGGCCTGCTAACCACCCATTTAGACTTTTGCAATGGGTTAGACATGGAGACAACTTTTAAAAAGCACTGAAAATTGCCGTTGGTCCAGAATATGCTCCCAAGATTATTTTGGCCACATTACATCCCAGCTCTGCCAGCTGCACCGGATCCCAGTTAAGTTTCTGGGCTCAATTTAAAGTGATGCTTGCATACTTTTAAAGCTCTTAACAACTTTAAAGGCCAAGTTACTTTTAAATTTTTTTTATTTTCTCTGATCCTTAACATCCTCATCAGAGGAGCCCGTGCTTCAAGTGTCCTTGGCAAATGAAGTGAGATGGGTGGCTCCTAGGAAGAAGGCCTTTGTGGTGGTGGCATCCTGTCAATGTAGCACCCTCCCATCTTTTTAAAATTATAGGCTTCTCAAATCAGGGTTTGTGATTTATTTTATATGCATGTTCTTAATTGCTGTACTTATTCATCCTTCAATAATAACTTTTATCATCTGTATCATCATATTTAGTATTGTATTTTATTCCTTTAATTTTTTGTGAGCCGCCCAGAAGGTATATGTCATTGCACAGTGTGGAGGAATGAAGGTACACGTCTGTCTGTTTTAGGGCTTGGAACAGACTTTCAAAGTTCAAAGCCTTGTGCTGTTGTGGACCTGTTTAGCAGGAGCTGCTTGGTGGCAGCAGGGAGCAAAGAGACTGGGAGCTTCTCTCTGGGAGCTGACATCTTCACAAAGTCAAGGTAACCCAAGGTTTTGCTTAAGTGACTTGTTGACGAAACTCAAAATGGTTTCTGGTTAACAGTTTAGGTACTGTAATTATTTGTATGTTTTAAACAGATTTTATATATGTATATAGTTTTAGTTCTCTTAATTGTTTTTTAATTGTTTTTTCCATGTTTTTAGTGATTCTTGTTCTTATCTGTAAGCTGCCTTCAGTCCTGTCTGCGGGGAAAAGCGGGGTATTATGATTGTTGTTGTTGTTAAAGCTAGCTGCCCCCAGCAGCCCCAGGTGCCCTGTTCTGACATTCTTACCTTATGTTCTCCTCCAGCATGTTACTGCTCACAGCTGTGTGTCCTTCTGGAATGGGTTGCACGGGGTGCATTAAATGAACTGTCCGATAAAGCTGAGTTGGATGGACTGGCTGACTAGGCTGCACCGTCCTCAACACTTCTGATGTCACGGTGGGCAGCTGCTGTTGAAAATTTTCAATGGGCTGCTTAAGCCTGGCAGACTTGGAGCTGACTGGAGTCTTTAAAACAGCAGCAGATGTTCCTTTTTGTGCCATGTTTGAAGACGTTTTAGACCTGCCCATTTGGTTTCTATTACCAGCAGGTGCTGATTGTAAAGATGAATCGGGGGAATCTGTACTCAAACTTGGATCTTCATCATCTATGTAAACAAGGTCTTTTGGCATTTCTTTAAACTGATACACCAAACGTTGTCCTTCTACTTTGGCCAGAATGCCTCTTTGGTAATAATATCTATTTGAAGTAGGAAAACACACCAAAGATTACACAAAGGAATAGAGTTGTACCTTGGTTGTTGAACGGAATCTGTTCCAGAAGTCCATTCGACTTTCGAAAACGTTCGAAAACCCAAGGCATTGCTTCTGATTGGCTGCAGGAGCTTCCTGCACTGAATCGGAAGCTGCAGAAGCTGTGTTGGACGTTCGGGTTCCAAAGAACGTTCACGAACCGGAACACTCACTTCCGGGTTCGCGGCGTTCAGGAGCCAAAACGTTTGAGTCGCAAGGTGTTCATCGACCAAGGTACGACTGTACTTAAAGTTGGAGAAACTCTACCTAAAATACTGTTTTAACACTAACAGATTAATGCAGCAATATGCACTTTTAAAAGAATGAACACAATTCATTTCCTGCTGTTTCTGTTCTTGATGAGCTTTGAATACTCAAGTACTTCCCCCCAACAGATCACTCTCCATATTCTGAAAGGTCTTCATGCAACCAAGGACATTCCGCTCAAAGTACAGAACAGGATCCACCTGGGCTTATGAAGCCACACTGCAAACGAAAATGCAGTTGTGGGCCTGAGATGGTCATGATTCATTTAACAGCCGGTATCCATGCTAAGAGAGGAAGATTGTGAGCCATGTCTTACTAGTCCAGCGCTAGCTAGTCTTGATTCAACCACAGTATTAATATTTCTAGAATGTTAATATTATTTTCAATCTTTTCCCTCCCAACAGTCAGCATGGCAGGCTCACTGATCAGACTCTATCCTCATTAGGTTGGGAGTGTGGTTGTGGTTTTGGAGAGCGGGGTGAGCTCCGCACAAAGTATTTTTGTATATCTGTATATAATAATTACTAGTATTAGTGCTTAACATTGTTTTAGCTTAGGATGCTCTCCCCCTTATGATATACATTTTGTGCTGAGTATATTCTGTCATGATCTTAAGTTTACCTACCTGAGAGCCCTGCCCATTGTTTCATAATTCATATCGGGTTTGTTTTTGTGCTTTCCCCACAACCTCGACACGGCCTTGGAATCCACAAGCTTAAAAATGCCCTTTTCCCTCTGAGTCCATTTTATGTACTTCGGACAAGTGGCTTTGTCCTGAAGCAGAGCTAGCAAGAACTCCCAAAGGTAAATTGTGTTTCCTAAAATAAATGAATAAAAAGAATTTCAGAAAGACACATTTTGAGAAAACAATTGTTACCGCAGTAAACAACAAATAACTTGTCCCAATAAAATGACACTTGTAAGTACAAAGATGTGTAATTTCTTAATTAACTGAAAATAAAATATACAAACGACGACCTGCACATACATAACAATAACTTCAAATAAATTATCCTGGATTTTGGGACCCTTCTTTTCTTCCATAGTCCCACAGCCACCTCTCTGTCTCAAAAATCGCATTATGGGTTCATTATAATATACCACTCATGTAGATAGAATCATTAGAATTCTATGCAAACATTGGCATGCACTCTGGAATGTACCAGGTTGTAATGAATTTCCTTTGATTGGCCTGAGACGGACCAAATCAATTAAGGAAATGTTAGTACACACGGATATGAATTCCGAAAGAATTATAATATACCATCAGTAGTTCTGGGCCCACTGGTCACCACAAATGTAGCAGATGTTTATCCTGCCCTTTTTCTTCACAGATTAAAGGAATTTATGATGAGAAAACTAATTTCAGTTTTGTTATTTGTCAATTTAGTACATGTCAGACCAGAGACGTTGTCTACCTTATCCGATGTCCTTGTAATCTATTGTATATAGGCTCCACCACTTCGAGCAGTTGGGGTTCGGATTGGGGAACATCGTTCACGCATACGTAACGCCAATATGGAGGCACCTCTGGTAGAATATTTTGTTTCCCACAACAATTCAGATACGGATTTATTATTTACAGTTTTATGGGTGAATCAGGGGACAAAGGGTATCAGAAAAGATTATGAACATCAGTTACGGCAGCAAGAAACCCGTTTTATTTTTATGTTTAAATCCATTCATCCAGGGGGACTTAACTCGGAGTTAGACCTCAAATGTTTTATTTGATTATCTGTATCCTTGCTGTTACTTTGTACTGTGGCTTTAAGCTCAGTCTCCTTGTTATCAGTATCACCTGGGGCTGGCTATATATATTTTTCAAAAAATGATGTTAGTAACAGTGACTACATAATCGTATGAGCACTGTTCCAGAGTATTTTTCATTCTCATGTATATCAGTTCAAAAAAAGATTGGGTATGTAACCTTTTTATGTTACAGTTTATAATTTCCACGCTATTTGAAGTTATTGTTATGTATGTGCAGGTCATCGTTTGTATATTTTATTTTCAGATAATGAAGAAATTACACATCTTTGTACTTACGAGAGTTTGTTGAACTAATTGGCTGGTGAAGAACTGAACGAAACAGTAGTTACTATCCGGAAACACTGTTCAGCAGAGTTCAGAGTTGGACATCAGAACTGGACATTTGCTGATTATACAAACTTGATTTCCGCTGGGTAAAGTCTGGCACCGTGACTTATTCAAGGACTTTCAGAGACTTCAGTTTGATAGTTTTCATGTTTTGCATTATTCCATAAAGTTTTCTATACTGTAAGTGTTTCTGGCCATTGTGTTGCTTTCAATATTGCTGAGTCACATTTTGCAACACAGTGGTTTGTTTATTTACCCAATAGAATGACAGACTTTCATTCTATGAAAGTTTCATCTGATTACAGTGGTGCCCCGCAAGACGAATGCCTCGCAAGACGAAAAACTCGCTAGACGAAAGGGTTTTTCGTTTTTTGAGGTGCTTCGCAAGACGAATTTCCCTATGGGCTTGCTTCGCAAGACGAAAACGTCTTGCAAGTTTGTTTCCTTTTTCGTAAAACCGTTAATACCCAGGGTGCATTGCTTGAAGAGGTGCAGTTGCGACTTGACTTCGAGGAGCAACTCATAGCACGCGGTGTGGTAGCCTTTTTTGAGGTTTTTGAAGACTTTGGTGATTTTTGAAGCTTTCCCAAAACTTCTTTTGCAGCCATTTGGTAAGTTAAACTTTTAAAACTTTTTTGGGGGGGGTTGGATTTTGGGTTGGGGTGTTTGGAATTCAAGGACTTGGTGTTGGGGAGGGGTTTGCAAGAATCTGGAAGCTTGTGTGTTTGTTTGTTTTTTGCATTTTTATGATTTTCTGTGACCATTGGGCCACTCTGCTGTTTTTTTTAAAAAAAATTCTGGGTTTGAATTTCTGTGTGGTGGGTGGCTGGGGGAACAGTTGGGGAGGGGTTTGCAAGAATCTGGAAGCTTGTGTGGTTTTTTCCTGCATTTTTATGATTTTCTGTGACCATTGGGCCACTCTGCTGTTTTTTTAAAAAAAATTCTGGGTTTGAATTTCTGTGTGGTGGGTGACTGGGGGGACAGTTGGGGAGGGGTTTACAACAGTTGGGGAGGGGTTTGCAATTTCTGTGGGGTGGGTGGCTGGGGGAATAGTTGAGGTTTTTGAAGACTTTGGTGATTTTTGAAGCTTTTCCAAAACTTCTTTTGCAGCCATTCGGTAAGTTAAACTTTTAAAACTTTTTTGGGGGGTTTTGGATTTTGGGTTGGGGTGTTTGGAATTCAAGGACTTGGTTCTGGGTTTGAATTTCTGTGTGGTGGGTGGCTGGGTGCTTTTGAATTTTTTGGATGTGAAGCACTGATTTTTTTTGGGGGGGGGTTGCACAGGTAGGAGCTGTGCTGCCATGGGACCCAAGAAGACTGCTGCTGCAGAGGCCAGCGAGGGGAAGAAGGAGAAGGTTACGCTGGAAATGAAGAAGGAGATCATCCGGAAGCACGACGGTGGAATGCGTGTGACAGACCTCGCCAGGGAGTACGGGAGGAATCCATCGACCATCGGGACCATCCTGAAGATGAGGGAGAAGATCCTTGCGACTGATGCAGCCAAGGGAGTCACCAGGATTGTGAAGAACCGCCCAGCTGTTCTGGAGGAGGTGGAGAAGTTGCTGTTCATCTGGTTAGAAGAGAAGCAGCGGGCAGGGGACACAGTGACTGAGGCCGCCTTTGTGAGAAGGCCAAGGCCTTGCACGCAGACCTCGTCCGGGAACAGCCAGGAACCTCAGGCGAGCCAGAAGTCTTCAAGGCAAGCAGAGGCTGGTTTGACCGGTTCAAGACAAGATCTGGAATCCACAGCGTGGTCAGGCATGGAGAGGCTGCCAGTTCTGATGTTTCTGCGGCTGAAGACTTTGCAGCGGAGTTCCTGGAGGTTGTGAAGATGGAGGGCTACGTTCCACAGCAGGTCTTCAACTGCGACGAGACTGGGCTGTTTTGGAAGAGGATGCCCAAAAGGACTTTCATCACACAGGAGGCCAAGTTGCCTGGCCACAAGCCCATGAAGGACCGTCTGACCCTGCTCTTCTGTGCCAACGCAAGCGGCGACCTGAAGATCAAGCCCCTGCTGGTGTACCACTCGGAGAACCCACGGGCCTTCAAGAAACACAAGGTCGACAAGGAGCAGCTGAGTGTCATGTGGCGATCCAACAGTAAGGCTTGGGTCACACGTGTGCTGTTTGTGGACTGGGTCAATCTTGCTTTTGGCCCTGCTGTCAAACAGTACCTGCTGGACAACGACCTGCTGCTGAAGGCTTTGCTTCTGATGGACAATGCTCCTGCTCATCCTAAAGGCCTTGAGGAGGACTTGTTGGAGGAGTTCAGCTTCATCAGCATCATGTTCCTGCCGCCTAACACCACGCCACTGCTCCAGCCGATGGATCAGCAGGTCATCGCCAATTTCAAAAAACTCTACACCAAGGAGCTTTTCAGGCGATGCTTCGAGGTGACTGATTGCACCACCATCACCCTGCAGGAATTCTGGAAGGACCACTTCGACATCGTCACCTACTTGAAGATGATCACCACGGCCTGGAACGGGATCAGCCAGAGAAATTTGAATTGCGCTTGGCACAGCCTGTGGCCGGACTGTGTGGCACCAAGTGACTCTGATGCACCAGAGTCAACAGTGGTGCAGGACATTGTTGCCTTGGGGAGGACCATGGGCCTGGAGGTCACAGAGGAGGACATCAGCGAGCTGGTGGAGGAGCACGACCACGAGCTGACCACCCAGGAGCTGGTCGAACTGCAGGCAGAGGCTGCGCAGGAGCAGGCCTCGCTGGAAGAGGAGGAAGCAACTGAGGAACGGCTGTCCTCCAAAGAACTGAGGGACATTTGCCTGAAGTGGAAGGATGTGCAGGCTTTTGCACAGCGGCACCACCCTGAAAAGCACGTGGCACATGACTTTGCGAACACTTTTGATACGAGGATCATGTCGCCTTTCAGGGAGGTGCTGAAAAGGCAGATGAAGCAGCAGACCATGGACAGGTTCTTCAGCAAGAAGCAAAGAGTGGAAGAGGAACCTTCTTCGAGTTGTCCCCCAGAGTCTTAGAAAATGTACTGTACACTTTGTTGATTTTTAAATGTTTTTCTGTCATGTTTAGAAACTTAATTTATTGTTCCTTCAATTTTTGAAATGCTCTTTACAGTATGTGTGACTTTAAAGAGCACTTAATAAACTCTTGTTGTACCAAATTTGGCTTTGTTTGGACTTTTTTTGACCATAGGAACGCATTAATTGAATTTCAATGCATTCCTATGGGATTTCGTGCTTTGCAAGACGAAAAATTCGCTAGACGAAAAAACTCGCGGAACGAATTAATTTCGTCTTGCGAGGCACCACTGTACTCTAAATATCATGCCACATTTTCCCATGAGTGCTGGGTAGATTCCTGCCACAATCTGTATGATTTCTCTATTCAGTAAACACTTGCCAAAAGTTATAAAAGGAACAGAGATTGTATTTGTCCCTTGCTGCTTTGACAGCCAATGCCATTTACTCTGGGACACCAAGAGTCGATGTGAAGCCCATCGTCAGTTTCCCAGCATCTGGCTATCTCCATATGGGCAGCTGCCAATAGAAAGGCTAAGAGGTCATCATTCGGGTAATCTTGAGTGGGTGGGGTCCTAAGTCCAAGTAGTGCTCATTTCCTTGAAGTCAGCACTCTAAAAAAGGTTTGATGATGCCGCAAAACCACCAATAGAAAAATAAGTCCCTTTGACTGCACCCCCCCCCCCAACATTTAGGATTGACTTCCTTAGATATTTGGGGTTGCCTCAAGAGGGCACAGGGCCACCTATGCAGAATGAGGATTCGCTTATCTTTGCAGAAACCTATTTCAACGGGCTCTTGGACTACAAAGGTGTCCAATTTTGTTCTAACTTTATGTTGATCATTTTCAACATATTGTCAAAAAGCAAAAGTATTTGAATCCAACTATTATACTTTGGTTCTGAGTGAGCATGTCAAGGCTATAACATTTGCAGATTCTCTACCATCAAGTTCAATAATGCCCAGAGTCTCCACACAAGTAGCACTATGTAGAGAATTTTACATCAGTCTATATCGTAAGGAGCTCACAAGCATTACAGGACTTGTTCATAGTTCATAGTGTTGCTATTCTTCACTTAGACTAGTATTATCTGACAGGCACAGAGCAGAGTCCATTGTAAGACACACACACACACACACACACACACACACACACACACCCTGGAAAAGCCACCTTTATACTGTAAACCTCCCTGTGATTCTTGGATGGAGGGCAGTATGTAAGCTTAATTAATAACAACAACAACAACAACAACAACAACTTAAAAATACAGTGTGGCTTAGTATCAGAAAGTACCAGCAGTGGGTACCTGTGTACTCCTGCAGTACAAAAAAGCAGCACTTGCCATGGAATGAGGCAAGGGCAATTTCCCAATTATCTTCTTTACTGTTATCACTGTAGAAGGCAAATTCACTTCAGATGAAACAAGAAACACCTCTCATTGCCTCTTAAACCCTATGATCAGAATGAAGCAGCCCTGCTGAAGTCGTAGTTGTGCTTGACTCCCAATTATCCAGAATGTTATATACTCAGCTCTATCGACAGGCGTCGGATTACGTTGCCGAAGCTTACCCTTCCCATCTTTGCTTTTCTTTTTCACTGATATGTTTGGAGTCAGAGTAGGAGATTCTGGTCGCGGAGCTTTGGGTTTCTTCCCTGAAATAAAATGACTGTTGTATGAACTTTCACACTGAAACTATAAAACAGACATAGGGCAACCAATGCTTTCACTGAATATCGAACCCACGGCACGTCAGATTTAAAACAACCAAACTGCTAGATAAGATCACAACAGTTCAAGGACCCAGCACACCAATGGAGTCCAAGTCAATTATTTTACAGTACTTATTTTGTGGGACAAATAGCTTCCCAATTATGGATCTCCAAATAATTTATCCAAAACTTAGCAATAAGCCTTTGCTAGTTAAATTCTGATAATTTATATTTATCCCATTTAGCAATGAGCTAAATAGGCATCTAAGAATCAATATTTTATTTATTTTTAATTTATCGCATCAACTGATTTTAAATAAAAACTGTAAATGGCTTACGAAAATATTAAAATTACCAATAAAAAGTTAAAAACAATTGATTAAAACAATTAAAATTAAAATTAACAGTAAAAGAGTAAAACATCAATATCTACAGCAGTTTACAAAAAGAATAAAACAATCAAATCAGTAAAAACAGTTAAAAACAACTATTAAGAACATTATTTAAAATAATTAAATTCAATGATAAGCCTAAAACCAGATTAAAATACATGTAAACACTCCACATATCTAGATAGGCTTGCATTAAAAAAAGCTTTTAGCTGGCACCAAGAAAAGTGCAGTGAAGGGGCCTGCCTGATGTCATGAGGCAGGGAGTTCCAAAGTGCAGGTACTGCTGCACTAAAAGATCATTTTCTTACAAACGTGAAGCAAGTAATATGTGGCTCTGTAACAGCACCAGTTCTGCTGGTTGAAGCAGATGAGTGGGAGCATATGAGGTAAGCATAAAGTAAAGTAAAGTAAAAAAAGTAAAGAAGTTCCAAGCCATTAAGCTTGGCCTGGAAACAAAATCAGTAACCAGGGCAGATCCTGGAACAGAGATGCTCTATGCTGACAAGGCCTCACTCCTGTTAGCAACCATGCAGCAGCATTCTGCACTAAGTGCGGTTTCTGGGTCAGAGCGTAAGCGCAGCTCCACAGAGAGTCCATTGAAGCAATCCAATCTTGAAGTCACCAGTGCCTGAACTACTGTGGTCAAGCTCTCGTGGTCCAGAATGGTTCAAGCCACCGTTCCAGTCACAGTTTGAAAAAGATGCTTCTAGACACTGAGGCTGCCTGGGCCTCCAATCCTCAGGCTACCTTCAGTGGTAGCGCAACCCCACCAAGGGTGATTGACCATTTCCCCACATGGTCAGCATGGTAATGTGCCAGGATGTCCCCAGTTCCCATCTCATGTAAACAAGGAGGTACTTGGCCCCCCGCCCCATTTCTGATATGAATGCTAAGCATTATTACACATTGGCCACATTTGCACAACACAATCCTGGCTGGTCTGGAAGTCATTAATCATGGTTCCCGGTACACATGTAACAAGAAGCTATGTCAACTGTGACTTCCTGATCTGATTTCCTCACTTGCCTGAAGGGAGAAGTGAAATGGAAGCAAAGAGGTTCATGTGACTGTACAAAACGAGCACATGTAATGTGGTTTATTAAACAACTTGATCATGTGATTATTGTATAATCATCTTTATCAATTTATATTATATGTATATCTAAACATATACATGGGAGGAATTCAATGTCACACTAAGGTGGTAATTCTGTCAGCACAAGCATTTCGGCTTGCACACAGTTCTGTGCAGAGCAAGGGGAGAAACTCCACTGGGTAACAACAGAAAGGACTTATGCAGGCTTCCACTGATGCAACTCATTAGTTGAATCTACCCATCATTATGGCTCATGCCATGTTGGAGACTAAGAATCATAGAATCTTAGAGCTGGAAGGTACCCCAAGGGTCATCTAGTCCCACCCCCTGCAATGCAGGAATTTCAGCTAAAGCATCCATGAGAGATGGCCACTCTGCTTAAAAACCTCCAAGGAAGGAGAATCCATCACCTCTCGTGGGAGTCTGTTCCACTGCTGAACAGCTCTTACTGTCAGAAAGTTTTTTCGAATGTTTAGTTGGAATCTCCTTTCTTGCAACTTGAAGCCATTGGTTCGAGTCCTACCCTCCAGAGCAGGAGAAAACAAGTTTGTTCCACCCTCCACGTGACGGCCTTTGAGATATTTGAAGATGGCTATCATATCTCCTGTCAGCCTCTTTTCCAGGCTAAACATACCCAGCTTCCTTCAAGCACTCCTCATAAGGCTTGGTTTCCAGACCCTTGATCATCTTGGTTGCCCTCCTCTGCTCACCTTCCAGCTTGTCAACATCCTTCTTAAATTGTGGTGCCCAAAATTGGACACATTATTCCAAGTGTGGTCTGACCAAGTTAGAATAGAGTGGTACTATTACTTCCCTTGATCTCGACGTTAGACTTCTGTTGATGCAGCCAAGAATAGCTGTCAGGGAACTGCCATCGGAAGGAAGGGAGGTGGAAGGGCTCACACAGGTTGGGAGAGACTCAGCAGCTGAAGAGGGAACCAGTAGGGGGAGAAGAGCTGAGCTGAGGGAAAGTGAGCAGGAGGGATGGCTCCGAGACACTTCCAGCGAAAACAGTGGGGAGGTTTCAGGACCTCCTGTAGGGACACCCACTCCTCGCCGGAAACTGTCACGCAGAGAGTCCAGAAGACGTGTTTCCGTTAAGGAGCTTTTATGTTGGAAGCGATTCCGAAAGCAACCACTGTCGGAATCTGCAAGCGACTGACAGAGCCATGTTTAAGGGGCTCCGTTACAGACAGAGGTTTGCAAACTTGACCAAACTCTGAGGGACTTGGATTTTACGCACAAGCAGCTCATCGTCCCATCACAATAGCATTAGCTCTTTTTTGCTGCTGCATCACACTGTTGACTCATGTTAAGCTTGTGGTCCACCAAGACCCCTAGATCCTTTTCACATGTACTGCTAGTAAGCCAATTGTCCCCCATCCTATATATGTGCATCTGGTTCTTCCTGCCTAAGTGCAGAACCTTACATTTGTCTTCACTGAAATTCATTTTGTTAGCTTGCGCCCAGTTCTCCAATCTGTTACAGTCATTTTGAATTCTGATTCTTTCTTCTGAGGCATTAGCTACCCCTCCCAAATTGGTGTCATCTGCAAATTTGATGAGCATCCCCTCAATTCCTTCATCCAAGTCATTTATAAAGACATTGACCAACAAAGGGCCCAGGACAGAACCCTGCGACACCCCACTTGTCACTTTTTTCCAGGATGACACGGAACCATTAATGAGTACTCTTTGAGTTCGGTCAGTCAACCAGCTACAAATCCACCTAACAATGACCTCAAGAAAGTCTTTATTTTTTCTTTGTCAAAAGCCTGACTGAAATCAAGATATACTATGTCCAAAGCATTTCCCTGATCCACCAAGTTTGTAATTCCATTAAAAAAAAAATCAGATTGGTGTGTCATGACTTATTTTTGAGAAACCCATGCTGGGTCTTTGTAATCACAGCATCCTTTTCTAAACGCTCACAGAGCGACTGCTGAATTATCTGTTCTAGGACCTTTCCTGGTACTGATGTCAAGCTCACTGGTTGGTAGTTACCTGGGGACAGCATTTGCCCACCTCCAGTCTGTAGGGACCTCACCTGTTTTCTAAGAATTCTCAAATATAATAGACAAAGGCTCTGAAATTACATCCATAAGCTCCCTTGGATGCAGCTCATCAGACCCTGGTGATCTGAATTCATTTAAAGTAGCTAGGTGTTCCCTTACTTCCTCTTTTCCTATCTTGGGCTACAGCTCCCTCCTTACATTATTTATTCTGTTATCACCAGGTTGGGCATCACTTTCCTTTTGGGTGAAGACAGAGGTAAAGTAGGTGTTGAGGAGTTCCGCCTTTTCTCTGTCACCCTATAGCATTTCTCTATGTTCCCCACGCAGAGGACCTGCCACTTGTTTGTTCTTCCTCTTACTTCAGACATAGCCAAATAAACTTTTTTTATTATTTTTAACCTCTCTTGCAAGCCTGAGCTCATTCTGAGCTTTAGTCAGCCTGACTTTCCCCCTGCAACTGTAGGCTACTCGTGTATGCTCCTTCTTTGTGATTTCCCCTTTCTTCCATTTCTTATACATGCCCTTCTTAACTCTCAGCTCATCTGTAAGCTCTTTATGCAGCCACACTGGTTTCCTTCCACTTTGCTTGCCTTGTAACTGGAATGTACTTTAAAAAAGGAAGAAGCACCTCCCTGTGATGGGCTTTCACACAGATGGCATGCTGCTTAGGCATATGCATCAGCTGAGAGGTGCCTAAACACATAGGCTTCACACCAGCACAAATAACACAGAAAGGAGTCATAAGCTGAATCCGACCTCTGGTCCAACTGGCTCAGCACTGTCTACACTGAATGCCAATGGCTTTCCATGCTTTCACTGTCCTACCTGGAGATGCTGTGGATTAAAACTCAGAACTTTTGCATGGAAAGCAACTGCTCTACCATGGAGTCATGGCCTCCCCAATTAAATGATGTACTTTCAATATTTGTGCCACCTGTGTGGAGTTCAATCACCAGGAAGGAGTTTCCAGAGGTCTCTGCATTTAAAATCAGTTTTAGGTTTGCAGAATTGAAGTAGGCTGAACATGCTGCTAACCTATAGCTTCTACTCTGAAAATACCCAAGAATCAGAGTAGGTAGGTACTGAATTTAAACAGTTCAGTTCATGGTGTCTCTATCTTAGAATAATAATAATAATAATACAGAATGCTGCAACGAGGCTCCTCACGGGGTCTCTGCCATGGGAGCATATTCACCCAGTGCTTTTCCAGCTGCATTGGCTCCCGGTGGAGTACAGGGTCAGATTTAAGGTGCTGGTTTTGACTTTTAAAGCCATTTACGGCCTAGGACCCTCGTACCTATGGGATCGCCTCTCCTGGTATGCCCCACGGAGGACCTTAAGGTCCATATATAGCAACACCCTAGAGGTCCCGGGCCCTAAGGAAGTTAGATTAGCCTCAACCAGAGCCAGGGCCTTCTCAACACTGGCTTTGGCCTGGTGGAATGCTCTGTCTCTTGAGACCAGGGCCCTGCGGGATCTGATCTCTTTCCGCAGGGCATGTAAGACAGAGTTGTTCCACCTGGCCTTTGGCTCAGAATCAGTTTGATTCCCTCCCCGTTTTTCTTTTTCCTTTCTCCTCCTATGATGAGATTGCTCCCTAATTGTTTTAATGTTGTATCTTAATCTTTTAAATTGTATTTTAATCAACTTGTTTTTATTATTGGTTGTTAGCCACCCTGAGCCCGGTCTTGGCTGGGGTATAAATAAAATATTATTATTATTATTATTATTATTATTATTATTATTATTATTATTTTAAAATAATCAAACGTTTCTTCTTGTACATACCTTAATTGAAATATAAAACAGCGTCAAACACATCTACTTAGCTAAGAGATGTGATCATTCTGCTTTACTGATGAGCCACTATGCTAATTTGGATTATTTTTCCAATTGTTCAATGGATATTATAAACATGCACATACGTATTCCATTTGTAGGAGAATGTTTAGCACATAATCACATTTCTTACCTTTTCTCTTTTTTGGTTGCTCAAGTGCTAGAGTGTTTGGTGATTCAGCAAATGCATCTTGGATTTGGTGAACCTCCATCACCTCTGGAATCCCATCTAGTGTGACTGACACATGGGTTATAGGACCAAGGTCAACATCCTCCTCCATCCCAAACCCATGGGCTGCAGAAAAACAATAAAGAAGTCAATGAGCACTTTAATGCTTTTGGAAAGGTTTCTAGCAATGAGGTTACAAAATAGTCAAGGCTCTGTAAGAACAAAAGCTGACTTTTGAATTTCAATCACTTTAACAGAATAACTAATAAAATGCTAATGTATCTTGACACATGTTAATTTGAATATACTTAATGTAGGTTACTCTTGACTAATCAAGGGACCTACTTAATTACAACCTTACAGGGCTGTTAAGAAGGTGATACTGGATAACTCCATGTGTGCTACCTTACCCTCTCTGAAGGAAGAGCAAGATACATACTGAATGAAAAAATGAATACATCAGCTCGTCCCGGAAGTGACTTAACCAAAAGTGAACCAAAAGAGAGAGGTCTTAAAGTAGCTCCAAATCTGAAGCTACTGAAACGGATTAATGTGAACATCAAACCAATGTTTTTAAAAAATCAGTGATAAATTTAACATTTAAGTTGTAAAGAGAATGTGGAAAGGACCTCCGGGTTGGCGCCTCTGGCAATGGCGGATTTCCTCCGATCGGGAGGAATCCGCTCCGTGGAAAACAGGGTCTGAACCGCCACGGTGAGGCGGAGACCCATAAAAAACCACAGGCGGGAGAAGCCTGTGGACGTGGGATTCGGCTGGCACCTTTGCGCCCCCCCCTACTCGCGGGGAAACCCGGTTTCGGGGATCCGGAGCGACGTGGGGTGAGTGGCGCAGTTCTTTGAATCGATTGCTTCTTTCACGGAGTGAAGCCGCATTGCTGTTGCCGGAGAGCGCTGACTTTTTCCTGTGGACAATTGGATTTTAAACTGCCCGTGAGTAGAACGGAAAATTGGATTAAGAAATTTTTTAATTTGGCACTGAAGCGGGAAGGTCTAAACAGGAAGTCCTCCTTCCGCTTTTGTAGATAGATTGAAGCAAAGACACGGCAAGCTAGAGTTTAGAAAGTCGTCTGTAAAGCATCAAAATTTCATCATTTAAAATTACTGAACCCCCCTTGGAAGCAGGAGAAGAGGGGGAAACCTTTTTTAGACTGTTTAAACCTGCAGAAGAGAGAGTAAAGAAAGGCAATTTTCCACCGTCTTGAACCTGGGAGCGGGGTGTCAGGACAAACGTTCTGGGGAAGTTCATTGACTATGGACAAACGTTTTTGACAGATAGTTAAAAGAAGAGAAACATATTGATTCCATTGTTCCCCTTCGCATTTAAAAGGAACAAAATATTGACAAAATATCCGAAAAAGGGAAACTTTGTTGCTAGATCTGCTTTAAAAAAAAAAAAAAAAGATGGTTATAAATAGAAATTGTTTCCCCTAGAGGGAGCTTGTGAAACTGTTATTAAAACCGAACTGGGGAGCTTTGCAGCTGTAATAGATTAAGATCGTGGGACCAGACTTCGACCTTGAACAAGAATGTACTCGGAGGCTCTGGTGCCTGCCTTTTGCAAGACAAGTGCTTTATTGGAACAGTTACATGAGAAGATAGATTTGATGACTGTTGCGATTGGAAATTTTGGACAGGCAGTGGGTACCTATATAGAACCCACTCAGGAATTAATCCAGGAATGTGCTCTGACAGATGAGATGAGGGAGGAGGTTGTGGCTGGACCTTGGGTGGCAGAGATGGAGGAAGCTGTGGCCCAGCAGGAACATGAGTTGTTGGATTTGACGAATGAACCTGGAAAAAGTCAGATTTGGAGAGATGGAGTTCTGTTTGGCTTGGAGATGGGGGGCTGGATGGACCCCGCTATGCAGGGATGTTTTGATTTTTCAAGTCTGGCTTTGGGCCGGGGGGAGCTCGGAGTTGTGGGGGCCCTTTAACTTTGGAGGGGCCTTGAAACATGCCTTCAAATACCACGTGGATTTCAGTGTTGACTATGGAAAAGGGGCTGACTTGTCGAGAAGGGACAAAAATATAGTTAAGCTGGAGCCTCCCCGAGTGAAAGGAGCAGAAGACAAAGTAAAGTACAGGTATAAATATGAAGAAGACCTGCGGAAGGGACATGGAAGAGACTTAAGAGCCTCGGACATAAGGTCACCAGGTTGATGGACTAGATGGATGGGATAGAAAGGACTGACATAACCCGAGACCAGGAAGAAGAGACGATGGATGAATATTGGAAGAAAGTTTTAAAAATTCATTTAGAAAAGTATTGTAAAATTAATGAGTATTAGAAAAATGCTGGAATGAAATTATTGGGCTTTAGCAGAAATGTTAAAAAGAATTATGTAAGAATATGTAATGGTTAAGAGAATTTGGTATAAATAAGATTTAAGTTTTAAGTTTTAGGGTTTTTTATGGTAAGATAAGGTTAAAATAGATTAAGGTAATTTAATGACAGAATATTGTGAAAAATGGAAAGGATTTGCTGAGATAATTAATAACTAGAATACAAAAAAGGGAGGTGTGAGGAGGTCGATGAAATAAGGTAATGACAGTTAAGGATCTGGGAATATTGGATTTGTTTTTAAATTTTTTGTTTATTTTTGCTTTTTGCTTTTGATGTACTGTGTGTTTTGTTTTTTTCTTTTTGACTTTGGTTTTTACTGATTTGTATTGTTTAATTGTTACTTTTATCTACCGTATTTTTCGCTCTATAACACGCACCTGGCCATAACACGCACGTAGTTTTTAGAGGAGGAAAACAAGAAAAAAATATTCTAAACAAAACAGTGGATGTATGATTTTTGTGGTTCATGCTGTGGCCACAGACATGTGATCTGACGGTGAGTTTGGGGTAGCCCAATGCAAAAATCCTGAGGATCCATGTGGGTCCATGCTTTGTAACCATGTTTTTGCGCCATTGCGGCCCCATGAAACAGTGGGTGTGTGTGTGTTTTTTGTGCAGGCTGTAGCCATGGACATGCTATGTGATCTGATGGTGAATTTGGGGTGACCCAGTGCAAAAATCCTGAGGATCCATGTGGATCCGTGCTTTGTAACCACGTTTTAAGTGGGGAGGGAAGGAAAAGCACTCAAGGGACAAGGAGCACACGTGGGGGGGGGGGAGAAGGATGCTGCTAATAATGCAGGAGAGGCTCCTCTCCGGCTTTGCTCCTTTAGAACAAGCAGGCTCTGCGTCTCTCCCTCCTCCCCAGCAAGGAAACCACGATAGTAACCACTCTGAGACAAATCAAGAAAAAGTGCGACCAACACTCTCCCCCAACAAGCACAGTGAGGTCAAAACACACACACACACACACACACACAGAGAGAGAGAGAGAGAACTGGCCCTAAAGTTGCAGGGCGCTGGAAGTCGCAGGGGCGCTGAGGGAGTGAATGGGAAGCAAGAGAAGGAGAACGATCCCTCACACACACACAGACACACAGAGTGTCAATTCTAAAGTCGCAGGGGCGCTGGGAGAGTGAATGGGAAGCAAGAGGAAAAGGAGCCCTCACACACAGAGAGACACACAGTGTGGATTCTAAAGTCGCAGGGAGAGTGAATGGGAAGCAAATCACACACAGAGAGACACACAGAGTGTGGATTCTAAAGTCGCAGGGAGAGTGAATGGGAAGCAAGAGGAGAAGGAGCCCTCACACACAGAGAGAGACACAGAGTGTCAATTCTAAAGTCGCAGGGAGAGTGAACGGGAAGCAAGAGGAGAAGGAGCCCTCACACACAGAGAGAGACACAGAGTGTCAATTCTAAAGTCGCAGGGAGAGTGAACGGGAAGCAAGAGGAGAAGGAGCCCTCACACACACACAGAGTGTGGATTCTAACGTCGCAGGGAGAGTGAAGGGGAAGCAAGAGGAGGAGCCCTCACACACACACAGACACACAGAGTGTGGATTCTAAAGTCGCAGGGAGAGTGAAGGGGAAGCAAGAGGAGAAGGAGCCCTCACACACACACAGACACACAGAGTGTGGATTCTAACGTCGCAGGGAGCGTGAAAGGGAAGCAAGAGGAGAAGGAGCCCTCACACACAGACACACAGCGTGTCGATTCTAAAGTCGCAGGGGCGCAGGGAGAGTGAAGGGGAAGCAGGAGGAGGAGAACGATAGCTCAAGCACACACACACACACACACACACACACACAGCCCCTACAGTGGCTAATCCAAAATCGGACATCAGAAAACTGCAGGCAGGGACAGAGAGCAGGGGTTGTTTTAAAGCAGCCAACTCCCGCTCTGCTTCTCTCCCTCCTCCCCGGCTCCGCTAGCTGTTTCAAAGCGAGCCACGGACTGCTCACGACTGCAGCAGATTCCCCCGCCATCTGTAGGCATTCGCTCCATAACACGCACAGACATTTCCCCTCACTTTCTAGGAGGAAAAATCTGCGTGTTATGGAGCGAAATTTACGGTACTTTTTTCTTTCTTTTTCTCTTTCTCTTGTTTTTTCCTTCTTATTTCTTTGTAACCTTAAAATTCTCAATAAATATCATTTTTTTTAAAAAGAGAGAATGTGGAAAGAAAATGACGCTTGTGTGGACATTAAATATTTGTGCCTGATCCAGGCAACATTTTTACAGGTTTCATTAATGTCAATGGAAAGTTAGGTACAGGCTTAAATCTTTCCAAGACCAATTAGACTCAAAAGCAACTTCTGTGAAATCATGCTCCTTCTTTAAATAAAGGGAAGAAGATCTACTAACACTACTCCTTTAAAGTAAAAGCTTCTCATTAACCCTTCCATTTCCAAAAATTGGGAGATTAGGACTAATTGAAAGGGTTGTTAATGATATTTTTAAAATAGCCTTATTTTCTTCCCTATGGTGCAATGGCAAAGCTACCAAGTAAACCTACTAGAGAGCTCAAGCCTTCTCTCCTGCAAAATCTAACACAGCCGCATAGTTTTTGGACAGAAGACACTTTGCACGGATGTTTTCCTGTCAGACTCACTTGATCTCTTCTCATCCAGCATTGGGCCAGGAGAATCCATATTAAGAAGAGCTTCAGCAGCTTCGATGGTTTGCATTGTTTCATCTCCATTCTGACAAGACGCTTCAACTGCAGATAAGAGAGATAATTCAGCAAAAGACTAGCATATGAGATGAAATGAAATGAAAACATTCTTTGATTTGGGTTTCATGCCATATATGGGATCTTGGGACATAACTACAAATCCCAAGAGGAGAAAATATTCATGATAGTGAATCTGTAGCTGCATTTCCTGCTTTCAGCCACTCCTGTAATAAGCTTTCTCAAGCCTTGCACATTTTCCACTTTGTTATGCATAAATTCAATGTCTCCTCATGATGCCAGGGATTGTGTTGAGGAAGAATGGTGGGAGTCTCCCCCTCCCCCTGCTCCTGATCAGCATCCTGAATCCTCCCAGGAGCAGTGGAACAGTATAGATTTGGAACAGTGGTTTACAGAGGGACATAGTTCAGAATACAGAAGTTGGGAAGAACTGGGAGA
Organism: Podarcis pityusensis; assembly: GCF_964106645.2. Classification (NCBI taxonomy): domain Eukaryota; kingdom Metazoa; phylum Chordata; class Lepidosauria; order Squamata; family Lacertidae; genus Podarcis; species Podarcis pityusensis. Next base: position 90,565,729 of record NC_138031.1, on the reverse strand, counting down.
CAGAGAGTTAACAGACTCACTTTCGCTGGAAAGCGCCCATCTGCTCAGCCCAAGGTCAAGGAGAGCAAGATAAGGGGCAGCACAGAAAGCAAAGTGGTTGCAAGATCAGGTTGTAAGACGCAAAAGTGATGTGAGTGACAAGGGGGGAAGTGGGTGGAATTCTTAATTGTGAGCACCTGCTTCTGCTTATCTACTGCCAAAGTGGGGGGAGGAAGCAGAGTCCCTGAAGCCTGACACACGGAGCTCTTGAATTATTAGCTATGTCAAGAAACAGCACCAAAAAGATTGACAAGTGAGGTGCTGTGTCTGGAGATTTCAGCTAATAATGAAGCAGAAGCAAGGCTCCCACAACAGTGTCTCAAGGAAAAACAAGATGGATGGAAAAACAATGTGTTGGTTCCAACATATTTTTTACTACATCTGTACCTCAAAAGGCCTTATGGTTCTGTCTAACTTTATTATCAGTCAGCAAACCACAATCCGTAGTTTGAAGTATGCTGGAAAATGATGGTTTGGTGTGATATCTGAATTGATAAATCATGGTTACAGCTGTTGATCTGCCTCAAGATTCAGTAATGAGATGAACTTTTGAAGGTGAGTACAGAAAGGATGAAAACAAAAGCAGGTAAGCAGCTATAAACCATGGGTTTGCCCCTTCATTAGGAAGCTCAAACAATGGTTCAGTGTGATAACTCAATTGAGCTGGTTCAGGCAATCATAACTTGGCTTATTGAGCCAAAATATGCACAAGCTTTTGTCTGAGCACAGAGCCACTTCATGTGAGCTGAAATGAAATCAGAAAGCCTCCAATTAACCATAGTTTCCCATTTCATTTCAGCTAGTAACCATGGTTTTCCAACTTGGACCAATCATGAAACCATGGTTAATTGGAAGCTTCCTGGTTTAACAGGTCAAAAGGCATGGACATATCTCAGCCACTGTGTCCTTAAGTGACAATGCAAAAAAAAAAAAGCTCACAAACCTGTAAGGGTGATATCATCATCTTCTATAATTTCTTCTTCTGCAACATCCAGCGAGTTCTCTGTTATCATGTCGCTGGGTTCAGCAACACAGGACAAACCAGAGTAATTGTTCAGGAGATCTGCACTGGGTACATGTTCCACAATGACAGCAGGAAAGATTGATGGATCACCCAGCTGTAAGAAGAAGGGGCAAGGCAAAAACAAAACATTACTTTATCAGCAAACAGTAGGAATAATTAGACATAATGTCACAACACAAATTGGCAAACGTGTTATCTGTCTCAACTTCATGAGTCAGCTGGAGCAATAAATTGCCTTGTAAGCATATCTTGCAATGTGTCTGCTGTAGCTTGAGGCATACTAGAATCCTGCTTTTTGGCACAGACATTGTGCATATCTGGGGTAGCCAATTTGGTGTCCTACAGAGCGTGGGTGGTGCTGTAGGACATGGGTGGCACTGTGGGTTAAACCACAGAGCCTAGGGCTTGCCAATCAGAAGGTCGGCGGTTCGAATCCCCCCGACGGGGTGAGCTCCCACTGCTCGGTCCCTGCTCCTGCCAATGTAGCAGTTCGAAAGCACGAAGTTCAAGTAGATAAATAGGTACCACTCTGGCGGGGAGGTAAGCGGCGTTTCCGTGTGCTGCTCTGGTTCGCCAGAAGCAGCTTAGTCCTGCTGGCCACATGACCCAGAAGCTGTACGCCGGTTCCCTTGGCCAATAAAGTGAGATGAGTGCTGCAATCCCAGATTCGTCCACGACTGGACCTGACAGTCAGGGGTCCCTTTACCTTTACAGAGAATTTTAGGCAAGAATTCTTATCATCACTAGCTGGGGATGATGGAAGTTGAAATCCATCACTTTCTGATGGGCACTGTGTAGGCTATCACCGTCTAGATCATCTGATGAGTTGGGACCCACTAGTGGGACCCAGTGACGCAACATGGGGTGCAACAGGACACTAATAGTTTACACTTGCATGGTAGCAAAGTAATAAGTGTTCCTTAAAAATGTTGGACTAAAGTCATTTCCAGATAGAAAAGCTTGAAGACTACTATTCTAGATAATTTTTTTTTTAAGAATAATTTTTTATTAACCAACCAATCACATCAAATCAAACCAAATTACATAAATTCCAAATTACACAGCCGAATTTTAAATTTTTGTTGGGGGTACCCATATTTCAAGTTCCGAAGGGGATCCAATCAACTTCTTGCTTCTTACTGCTGTTTTAATGTCCACAAATCTAACCTTATGATGTTCATAGTACTATCCAGTCCTTTCTTATTGTTTTTCCACATCTCTTGTTGTTATTTTCATATATTTTTCCTTTCTCTTTGTGACCTCTGATAATCTCCGCAAGCTGGTTAGAACAGTTTGTAATCCTGCGTGGATATTATTTTTTTTATCCAGTAGCCATATCCAGACATTTTCCATATAACATCACTTCCATACATCAAAACAGTCTTAGCGTCATTAATCTTCACCAATCTGCCTCCTTTCTCAAAACCTCTGAGGAGATTCACTAGGAATGCAGTCTGAAAACAAGTCCATTCTTCCTCCCGGCTATAAATCCTTTGGCAAGATGGCGACTCCGAATTTATTGCTGCGCCATTCCCAAAAGCTCTTATTGCTTCTCGATCTCCATAAAGCATACTTTTGGTTAAAGTTTATCTCCACACAGACCTTAATCATCCTGCTTGGGTCAGTTCAACCGACGGTTCTAATGAGGAGGGGTTCTTGTAAATCACATAGAAGGAAAGTAAAAAAGGTTCCCCCCCATTCAGTCCCGTTGTCAACATACCCAGCCTTTGGTTTATCTTCATCGTAAAATATTCCTGTTTCTCCAACCCGTCGTCTTCTTTCGCAGAGGTCACTTAAATTAGCAGACTTCACTCCCCTTCTTCACTTGAAATATGTGCATTTGCTTCTTTTGTAATTAATTATTCCAAATTGCTGCAACTAGTGCGCGATCAGAGACAGCGTCCAGGAGAGCCGAGGTCCACACGGGGGCATTCTGCCTAGGGCCCTCACCCCCTTCTTTCGAATTAGGGGGTGATTTATGGGCACAGCAGGCAAGGGCAGTGTTCCCCATTTCCTTGGGGCAACAAGGGAGGCTGCCTACTCCCATAACAGCCTCTTAATTACCCCGTGTGGGTCGGAGAGATGGTATTGTCGGCCATCTTCCAATGCGCCCCCTAGTGGCCCCCCTATTCTAGATTATATTTGGGTCTTTTCCAACTCCATGAGAGTTGGTGTTGCATAGTGATTAAGAGCATGAGTTGAGGTCTGGAAGTTCCCCATTTATATGTCACCTCAGCCATATAAAGGCACCTCAAGTGGCCCAGGGTATGTTACAACAATAGAACAAACAATTATAAAATCAAATAAAACCATTACAATTATAAAACACATACAACTGCTTTTACAGGAACAGATCCGTATGATACTGTTATAGCTGCAAGGATTTTTGCATGTTAAGTCTGAATTGTTAAAGTTATTTTTTGTTGTTGGTAAAAACAAAACTGGCTACCAATTCAGACTTGCGGCAAATGTCAAAATCACAAAATAGTTAGTTAATATGTGTGCAGTATACCTAATCTGAAGCACTTTCCAATTTTACTTAATCACTCTTCAGAATAAAGCCCATGCTTTAAAAATGTTCTGTACAATAAAATGAATATACAAGGAAGACAAAGAAGGAATAGTAATTAGTATAAGAGAATAAGATTTAAAATATTGTACTTAAAAAAAAATTATGTGCAAAGCAGAGAAAGCTACATTAATATTAAATTATGGAAGCTCTGCACAAATAAAATACTTAGCTAAACTGAATGACTTACAACAGGGAAGGGGAACCTGTAGCCCTCCAGATGTTGGGACTACAATTCCCATCTTCCCTGACCGCAGACTGTGCCTGCTCAGGCTGATTGGAACTGAAGTCCAACAGGATGTGGACTTAAAATGTTGGGAGATGGCAGAAAGTTAGAAGGAATTATTTCACACCAGACCACTTGAAGTTCTTTTTTCTTCCAGACTTTTAATAGATGCTATTGCTGTTGTTCACATCTGTCTTGTCTCAGGAGACACCTGGAAGACAGCACACCTCCCGGGACATCTCATTTCCTCTGCACACTGGTGCCTCTGTCCCCGTCAGTAGGGAGTCACCTACCCCTGCCACTTGTCTCTCCCTCCTCCAGGGAGTGGCAGGAATCATGATGTCTTCCACAGCCTTCTCAGAGTGTTCTAAGGTCTGCATCTGCTGTTCTTGAGTCTTTTCCTCTTGACTATTGGCGCTTATCTGGATATTATTAGGATAGGTTACCTTATGGCTCAAGTACTTCCCACTCCTTCCTCTCAGCTTGCCTTCTCCACACTGCAATTCCCTTTCTCAGAGATCATCTCCATGGAAGGTAGCAAGTGGGTTATTGGCATACTCATCCATGATCCAAAGGGGTTAGGTCAAGAATGGAAAAGGACTCCTCCAAATCCATCTCCTCCTGTCTCTTCCTCCTCTCCTCTGGAGGGTGGCAGGATCATTTTGTGCACTGTACCTTTCACAGCCACCTTGGTGTATTCTGAGGCTGGCAAATGCTTCCCATGCTCCTCTGGCCCACAATTGGTGTCCAAGGTGAGAGCATGGAAGTGATTTTGCAGCTCCAACAACACAGTATGGTTTGTGACAGTCCTACTTCTATGCATCACTTTCCTCCAGGAGTTAGTCTCTTGCAGTGGGAGATCTTCCTCCTCCCTAGAGCCATCTCACCTCTGTTGCTGTGCCATCACAGTCCAACTCAGCTCTACTGAGAAACACTGCATCTTGTCCTGTCACTCGAAGTGTGTCTAGGTGAGCTTCAAGTTGCTGGACCTTCTCTTTCAGCAAAGCAACCAGCTTACACTTGCTACAAATGTACTTTCACACGTTCTCTGGCAGAAAGACCAACATGGCACAGGTACTGCAGGTCATGGCAGTAGCTCCCTTGCCCTCTATGACTCTTGGTCCTAAGCACACCGTGAGACAGGACTCCAGGCCTCCCCGTCAAATTGCCCTCGCAAATGCCCACCTGCAAGTTCTGATCACAAGTTCTTGGTTGTGAGCTCCCAGAAGCTGCAATGTGCTAAGTTTGCTGCTGGCTGCTAACTCCTCCCTAAGGTTTACTCCAAGTATAACACAGCTAGATATCTGCCAATGTGTATGATTTAAATGCTTTTGGAATTCAATCATTTAGCAGACACCATTTCAACAGAGTTTTATAAAAAGAGGCAGTATAAAATTGTGATAGGAGTAATTTGGCAACTTTCATAGAGTTGTGACCATGCATTAGCTAACAAGTTCACATATAGGCATTAGTTCCTCTTCTATGAGTGTCCCACAGATGTTTCTATCCTTCCTTAAATTCTATTATATTAGCTCAGCTCAGTGAAACTGGAACAACCCCCATTCACCTTGTGGAGCCAAGAGGAGAGTGGGTGATTCTCTTGCAGGTGTGCTGGGCTTCTGAGGTACTTGGGGCTGGTGACCAAGGCGTGCCAAAAAATATGCAAACCATTTATTGCATTTGTAATACTTAGCATATGAAGAGACTTTTAGAATACAGTTCTGTATTTAGACACTTCTTTATCTTAGGCAACTTCCTCTTCTGCTGTTGCAAACTTTTCCTTTTTTAAAGGAGAAGTTACAAATGAGACATATTTACTATATGAAGAAACCTTTAGAATACAACTATGTATTTGCACTTTGCATGTTTTTTTCCAGCTTAGGCAATCCCTACTGTTGTAAAAATCTGTTCTTACAGAAGTCAAGAATTATCTGTTATTGACAGTGCAAGCCTATACATCTACTCAAATGTAAGCACCATTCAGTTCAATGAGAGTTACTCAAAGGTAAGTGTGCAAGGATTACAGCTTAAGAGCACCATCAATTTTCGGTTTCCGGCTGACGTCACGATTAATGGCAGTAGCTCTCCACTGCCCTCCGGGGCAGTAAGGAAGTTCAGGAAGGGGAAAGCCAAAATTCATGAGGTAAAATTCCTGGCAATGTTCCCCAGTGGGTTCTGGGGAGTTCACTGCAACCCGCTACGCTGCTTAAGCCCGTGTCTGCCGACTTGAAAGGCAAAGTGTGTATTACCTGGCATGATTCTTGACTGGTTCCTCATTAATTTGGAATACTGGCATTAATCATGAGGCACTCACACTCCTGGTCTGGTCCAAAAGTAATTTTAAATGAAGTCCATTCAGCCTCGATCGAGGGGGGAGGGCATAATAAAACCTTGTTAAATTCCTTATTGAGCATAAATCAAAAGCCTCCCCCTTGGTGACAGATACAATAACAAAGCCACAGCTACACAAAGACTGAACGAAGGAAGATAATAATTAACTCTCCCAGCACCATCAATTTTCCAGAGAGACTAAATATATATTTTTTTCATTTTAATTGACATTTAACAGGTGTGCTGCACTTATTATTTTTTACATGTAACCAATTATGTTGTACTAGACAGAATATGCATTGCTCCAATGCAGCCTTCTTCAACCTGCTACCCTCCAGATGTGGCAGTACAACTCCCATCATCCATGCTGGCGGGGGCTGATGAGCTGCAGCCCAAAGCATTTGGAAGGTATCAGGTTGGGGAAAGCTGCTCAAATGGGATGCTTTTATTCATTGGGTTACAGATGCCACTGATGAAAGGCTAATTTGGGACTGAAGTGTACCAAATTCTTGGTGGAATAAATTTATCTCTGCACATTTGTATGAACGCTTTGTGCTATCCTTATCAGCCCTTTTGCAGAGCGAGTGTCTGTAATCAGTTTCAGTATCAGACTGCCAGCAAAGGTAGGAAGAAATCAGGAGAGAAGAACTCAGCCCAGACACAAAAACCACAATAGATGTAAAGCAAACGTCACCTTCTGTTATAATACATTTTAGCATTGTTCATTGGTAGTGATGCAAAGCACTGTTAATACAAACCATGGTTTGAAATCAATTAATACAAAATGGTGGCAACTGGTTTACAAGATTAGAACTGAGAAAGGAATTTCTCCAGAGTTAAATGGAGGGCATGTACCAAAGCTGGCAAACTATCAGCTGCCAGGCATCTTTTGTTCAATTCAGACATCACTTCAAAATATGACTAAGGAAGCCCAACTAAAGCTTGTGTGATGGCTGAATTGTCAAACCATGGCTTACAATCAGCTGGAAAGCCATAATCAGAAGCTAGAATCAGAACTTAGCTTTTCAAAGCTAACATTTGTGCTAACTATGGTTTGACATGACATTTGAATTAACAAGCCATAGTTACAGCAACTACATCTCTTTCAGGGGTTGCTTTACCATAGAGATAGATGGGAGTAAATTTATGAAACTGAGAGGGCAGAAAACAAAGACCATGAGATGCATCAATGAGTCGTGTTTTGCTTGTACATTTGGAAACACAAAACATGGATTGGGTTATAAACTACGGCTGGCTCAAACCCTGCTTTAATGTGTTGTCTGCGCTAAGCCAGTATCACATCTGAACTGGACCTATGAGCAGTACCAACAAAAACTCTAAAACACTGCATCCTAAAATCCGAAATGTTTATATTCACAAACCATTGACGCATTAAGCTGTTGGCATGCAAGAGTAAAAACATACATACTAGAAGATAAAGACACCGAGGGGGAAAAGACCCTCTGTGTGGCAGGCAAGAGTGTTGGACAGAAAAGTCATATTGGAAGAGAGACAAGACTCAAGCTGACCGGACGGGGTGAGACACAAGTAGGCAAATGCCTGAGGCGCATGACAGAGTGACCAAAGGTTAGAGCACAGGAGGGAGCAGAGGGAGCTATGGTTTAGGTCTGGAAGACCAGAGGATCTACGAGGAACATGCATTTTACTATTATTATAAGAACTGAGCAGCAGATACCAAATGAACAATATATACATCTAATTCTAAGTACAGAGTAAGATCAGCTTTACTCACCAGCATCACCATGTGCTAGAAAACAAAAACCTCTCGGTCACAAAAAGCTACTTTGCAAGTTGCAAATGTGGACTCAGGAGCATCCACAAGGGAAATATTTTACTAAGAGGAGCACACTAAGCAACCAGCTGCTTTAAGACTGACAGGTATAAGGAGAATCTTGCAAAATATTTCCCTGAACATATTTCAGTCATGTCACCAACTCCTCTTGCTCACCAATATGAAATGACAAGGAAACATCTAACTGGAACAATTAGGTGTATTTTTTCTTATTAGTTTTTTTAGGTAAACATAATGGATGAAGGCAACACATACAGAATCAATGCCATACTAAGGGTGAAAATAAGAAGGCAAAACTATTTAATTTCCATCCGTCCTTACTGATTCCAAAATAGGAAATTGGCTGCACCAGGAGCTGAAAAGGTCAGTTTTAGCATTTGCCATGAACAGCAAACTGCACAAAGTTTAGCAGAGATGTAAATTTAAACAGATTAAAAATCTGTCCAGCAGCCTACACTTCTTCAAAGCAGCCAGGATAAGTACCAGAAAAAGTAACACTGTGGTAGCCTTCATACCTCCTTGCCCCAAGCATGTATTCTGCATAGCTCAGGGGGACTGAAACCAATCTAACTAAGCAGGCTAAGAATGAGATCTCTAACACAAGCTCAAATAAAGAAGCTATTCCCAAATCAAACCCAGTGGCCACATTCAGTAAAAAGTATCTCTGCATTTAAAGTGGAGATACATATAAATCTTTTGCACACATACACACAAACATTTTGCTCCTTATTTCACCATGATAAACCTGGAACTCTCTCATTAACACAATTTCCCATTTCATTCAAACCAAGCACTAGCTTCAGAAGACACCAGGATATTAAACTGCATTTCCACACAATAATTTGTTCCAAAGCTGGAACCATAGTTTCCTGATTTGGCTGAAATGGGAAACTGTAGGTAATTAGATTGTTCCTGGTTGAATCACAAAAAGGTTCTACATGCAAGCAAAAGGCTCATGAATATCTCAGCTTGTTGTTGTTTAGTCATTTAGTCGTGTCCGACTCTTCGTGACCCCATGGACCAGAGCACGCCAGGCACTCCTGTCTTCATCTCAGCTTAGCAAGATGAATTATAATTTTGCTAACCAGGCCAAGCAATTCTATCTGCTAAGTTACAAATTCACCACAATGATCAGAGAACAATATAAATTTGGCTGGAGTTGTTTGGGTGTATTTGTTTACCCCTCAGAATGACAACAATGCTGGATGCAATTCACCAGGTGTAATGGTAGCCAAAGAGAGAGATTTTTTACATGTATCAGAGCATAGTTCTTTTCCAATGCTCTCTGCTACATTCAGCTATCTTCCAAGCTAGTGCCTCTTGTCCTTCCAGGGAGTGTCCGCCTAGGTGTAAGTCCCTGTGTGAAATTGGGCCAGTCACTATTTCTCCATCAAACCTACTTCTGAGGATTGTTGAGAGGATAAATTGGAGGGTAACAATGGCAGAATCAGTATGTTGCCCTGATCAACCTGGAGGAAGAACAGTATACAACCAAAGTAAATAATATTCTATTGCAAATTGGTCAGACAATGGAGTTACTGCTCAAAGTAGCAAGTATATTCCCCAAAATAAGTTCTGGTTTCATGACTCTCCAGGAGTGGTCCATTGTCATGAAGGGATAGAACAGGATTGTAACTGTGCCTTGAGAAGATATTATCTGATGAGGACAAGAGAACACCTTCAACAATCTCTGTGCCTGCAATAATTCCACCACAGAACTCATAATCTCTAAAATAACAATAAGCTTAAAAACGCAATGCAAATCGCCTCTTTTCAGAGAAAAATATATAAAGAGAAGAAGTTGTGGAGCAAATGCTTTGCTTGCAGAAGGTCGCAGGTTCAACTCCTGCTATTGCCTGCTATTAGACAGAAGACATTGAGAAAGATCTCTGCCTGAAGCCCTGGAGAGTCACTGCTAGTCGGAAGAGATAAAACTAGGCAAGATGGACCAATAGTCTGGTATGGTATAAGGCTGCATCCTTGATATTGCTATAGTTGGGCTATTATTGGGGAAATATTGGGAAACTAATAAAAATTTATTTGGTATAAGGCTGCTTCCTGTGCTTAGAATCTTGTTCTCCTGCGCCCTCCCCACCAAAGTAGGATGATGATGAGCTGTTCTATACCATTAGGTATTTTATACCACTCAAATTTCTATGTGCTGTACAAAAAACAACAACAAAATTCAATGGGTAGACTTAATATTTATTTGTTGTTGTTTAGTCGTTTAGTCGTGTCCGACTCTTTGTGACCCCATGGACCAGAGCACGCCAGGCACTTCTGTCTTCCACTGCCTCCCGCAGTTTGGTCAAACTCATGCTGGTAGCTTCAAAAACACTGTCCAACCATCTCGTCTTCTGTCGTCCCCTTCTCCTTGTGCCCTCCATCTTTCCCAACACCAGGGTCTTTTCCAGGGAGTCTTCTCTTCTCAGGAGGTGGCCAAAGTACTGGAGCCTCAGCTTCACGATCTGTCCTTCTAGTGAGCACTCAGGGCTGATTTACTTAAGAATGAATAGGTTTGATCTTCTTGCAGTCCATGGGACTCTCAAGAGTTTCCTCCAGCACCAGAATTCAAAAGCATCAATTCTTCGGCGATCAGCCTTCTTTACGGTCCAGCTTTCACTTCCATACATCACTACTGGGAAAACCATAGCTTTTACTATACGGACCTTTGTTGGCAAGGTGATGTCTCTACTTTTTAAGATGCTGTCTAGGTTTAAATGTTAAGGAGAAACGCCTCTGGGAGTAGGAAAGTCTTTGCCAAGTGCCCAAAGTTCAACAGAGTGGTGGCTTGTATCAGCTCAGCTGGAAATTAGATCCATAGACATGGGCCCACAATACTGAATGTGTGGCTTCTGCTAGATATGAGCCATGCATTTGAGCCATGGGGTGCCACAAAAAAAGAGACTCCCCTAGAGATCTCAGTGATTGGAATCGGCTGTCCTTAAGGTATCCTGGACCCCCAGTTGTTAAGGGACTTGAAAATTCATGAAGCCAATGTTCAAGCAACAGGGTTACGTATGGCAAGTAGTCTGCCCTTGCCATCAATCTAGCCACGTCATTCTGTCCTAGCTGGAGCCTCCAGACCAGACCCAAAGGTAGCCCCACAGAGAATGCATTGCAGTAATCAAGTCCTGAGGTCACCAATGCATAAATCACAGTTGAAGAATGGCAGGACAATGGCTGCTCGGGTGCCTCACGTTCGCAACCTGCAGTGCTGCGTCTGCGCACACGCAGGTCGCGATTTGGCGCTTCTGCTCATGCGCCAAAACCCGGAAGTAACCCGTTCCGGTACTTCCAGTTTCGGCGCAGTGTGCAACCCAAAAACACACAACCTGAAGTGTCTGTAACCCGAGGTATAACTGTCATTGGTGTGCTAACCACAGCTTGTGAAAGGCAGTCCTAGAACTGAGGTTACCGAAGGTTACCATTGACAAGGCTGGATCCAGGAGCACAAACTATGAGCCTGCTTTTCCAAAGGGAATGCAAACACAACCAGAATAGGCAACTGGCCAATCTTCCAGACACAAGAATCACTTGCCTCCATCAAGCTCCATTTATTGACCCTCATCCAGTCCATCAATTTACACAGTGTTCAGGTCCTTGTACAAAAACGCTTCTAGCTTTAGGCTCTGATCTAAATAAGCTTAAATGTATAAATCAGACACAACGAAGAAGAATTTCATAGCAAAGTAAAATTCTGTAACTCTCCTCAAAGCAAACTGATCTGTCTGGCATGCTACAAGTTTGTCTCTACCCCCCAAAACTGAGAACTGGGTATCAGCATGTGAAGGGGTGAGACCATTGTCATGTGCACCCCCCTCAAACATTTTACCTGCTTTCTTGCTGCCAGCAGCCTAGTGTATGCCTGATAGTGGTTGACACTGGAGGCCCTCATGTAGTCTTGGGAATCTGAGGCATTGGCTTGAGTGGTTCCCCTTCTCCCTTTTGGGACCTACTCAGAGGGTAGTTGTATTAACCGGCTGGGCCTCTCCATGGGATTTGTCCTGCACAATCCCACAAGGTTCCATTTGTTTAATGTGTATATGATGCTGCAGAAGAAAATCATCGGTTGGTTTGAAGTGAGATGCCATCTACTGTATATCTGGAGATTTGCAATTGGTTTGGCATGGGGAGGCACATCCCCTGAAAGACAAGTATGGAGATTGGCGCTCTATTGAACTCTGCACTATCTGTGGAGGCACAAGGCGGGATTCATGGCTTAGGACACCTTTCACCAGCATAAGCTGGTTCATCAGTTGTTAACTTTATGCAGAGAAGAGCAGCCTGGACTACTGCAATGTCTGGCATGCGCTGCCTTTGAAGACAGTTCAGAAATCAGAACGCAGCTGCCTGGAGAGTAGTTGGGACCAGGTTTTGGGGTCATTATACCAGTTGCAATGGCAAACTATTCGTTTGTGGATCCAATTAAAAGTCCTGCTGTTGACTTTTAAAGGCCTAAACAGATTAGGACCAATTTCTCTGAACGGCTCTTGCCCCCTTCCCAGCCTTATGACTGGCCTCAGAGGCTCTACCATTACTGACTGACAGACAGCAGATGCAGGGCCTTCACAGTGCTGGTCCCAGATCCCTCCCAAGGGTGTACACTTGGGTCCAAATTTATTAGCTTTTGAATGGGCCTTATGGATTTTTAATTTCAATCTGCTTTTAACTAATGTGTTAGCCCAAGTACTTCATTATTTAAACTAGGGTGGATAACCTGAAGTCACCATACACAGTCTCCAAACTCCATCCTACCCTGAAATTTGTCATTTCTTAAAATAATAATCAATTTTTTTTTAATTGATTGCTTCTATGGTTCTCTCAATATGATGCCATAAGGTTTTTTTGCCCCTCCCAAGGGGTCTCCAAATTTTACCCCTATTTTTATTTAAATTTACAGGGTTTTTTAAATAATGTTTTTGCTGACTGATCCCATGGGTCCCTCACTATGGTACTATGATGCCAAAAGATTTTCTATAGCTCCCAAGCCCTACCCCCACAACTAGTCATTTTCTAAAAAACCACAAAACCTTGCTTTTACTGATCACTCCCTTTACTGTTCACTCCCTGATATGATTCTGTGACCCCCCAACCTGCAAAATAAAATAATAATCAAATGTCCCCTTCCCTCTTTCTCTGGGCAGGGTTTGCAGATGCAAGAGGGCGCCTCCCAGCCCAGCCCTGCCAAAGCTGATGATCCCACTCAAGCACCGACAGTGGGCCTGTGGTACCCTCTGATTCAGCCCAGCTCCCCAGGATTCTTCAAGGGCCATGAGCACCTCCGTTTGCAAGGCCCTCTGGAAAAAGCGCACCCAAATTCTGAGCTGCCTTGACTGCCCTCTCGCCCCTCTGCCTCATGCCTTTTGCTTGTGCACAGAAAGGGGGAGGGAGAAAGCCACAACCTTTCAGCCGTGGCCAGAAGACAGGACACTCTTCTTGAAGGATACACAAGTGCCAAACATTTCAAGAGGCAAAGTGCCAATAAAAGCTGCTCAGTCCTTTGCTACAAAGTTGGCTAAACTGTGGCTCTTTGGCTCCAACCAACACTGTTAATGGTCAGGTATAGCGGGAGCTGCCGTCCGGGGAGCTACAGCTTAGCCACCCTTCATTTATTTTATCTATCTGCAATAATAACAGTTGACACCAACATAATCATTTTTGCTGCTCAGAGGTGCCTTTGGACCCAGAAGGCAGCAGAAGGGGGTCTAATGGGGTACGGCATGCTTATATGCACACCAACACACATGGGAGGCCAGGAACGGAACCCCTGAGCGAAATGGTTCAATTGTTTTTAAAATTGCTCAATTGCTCAATTGTTTTTAAAAAACCCTCAAAGCAGTTACAAAAAGAAGAAAACGGTGACATTAGCAGCAAAAGTAATTAAAAACAACTATTTAAAACATTAAAAAAATAGTTAAAATCAACAATAAGCTAAAACCTAGATTAAAACACATGGTCAACATTCTACACGTGTGGATAGGCTTGCCTAAGGTATTTTTAGTAGGCACCAAAAAGAGCATAGTGAAGGCACCTGCCTAGTGTCAATAAGCAAGGAGTTCCAAAGTGTGTGTGCTTGTCACACTAAAAGATTGATTCACTTACTACCAGTAGTACCTTGAGCTTCACCCAGGAGCAAATGGGCAACCACTGCAGTTCTCCGAGCACAGATCTTATATGCTGACAAGGCCTCCCTCAGCAAACATGCCACCACACTCGGCACTAACTGCAACTTTCAGATCAAGTGAAAGGGAGGTCCTACATAGAGCACCTTGTAGCAAATCCAACCCTGGAGTAATCCATGCCAAGCCTTCCTGGTCCAGGAAGGGAAACTTGTGTATGTCATATCAGCTGCAATTGCTAGAAGGCACTTCTAGCCACTGAGGCTACCTGGACCTGGACCTACAGTGACAGACTGGATCCAGAGATACTCTGAGACAATCAACCTCCTCTTTCAGGGAGAGTGCAATCCTATCCAGAGTAAACAATTCACCAGTTTCTCAGATGTAGGAACCACTCACCCACAGTGCCTCAGTCTTGCTAGGATTCAAGTTCAGTTTGCTTTTTCTCATCCATCTGGAGAATTATAGGTGTTAGAAAGTCTTAAGGCATGAAGCCTATCAACTAAATTGCTCATAAACACACATACACTAGAAAGCAATTCATAGATGTGCACAGGATTTCTCTTGTGATTAGAATCAAAGGTTCAAAAGGGAAAAAAGTAAAATAATGCTTTTAATATTTGCGTAGAATACACCAGTGGTTATCCAACATGGTTTATTTTATTTCTCTCTTACCTGTTGCTCATCCTCCATAACATTACTGGCAAATTCAAACATTAGGTCATTCTGCTGTACAGCTGCTGCCATAATAAAGCATTCCAAGATTTCAGTTCTGCATGTGGGGAAAATGCTCCTTCAATGTAAAGAAACAGAGTTTATCATCAGGAATGAGTTGTGTGGGGTAGACGATCTTGAAGTTACTCTGGTACCCAGATTCTTATACAATCTTCCTGGATTCTACTATTCACAGACAGGTCAATTAGAAAATGCCTTCCTGAATACTCTTGTAATCCAAAGGCCACTGAAAAACAAAATCAAGATCACAGTCATAAAAAATGTAAAATAAAATCAAAGAAGACGCTATAAAGTCCATCTCTTTATTTTTTAACATCTTACTAATATTACTTAAAACAGACAAATGCTTTATTATTATAATTGGGAAGCACACTTTTCTAGCAGCCAGCAAACAGAAATACAATGGAGTAATCAGAAAACCCACCATCTAAGGTGACTGGAGGGATCAAATGCCACCAGTCCACGTAACACTTTTCTGCCTTTCAAGCCGATCCAACTGTGCAATATATATTTATTACTGGTTTAAGAAAATGTCTCTCTTTACCACACTCCTAAGACTCATTGCTTGTTTTTGATCTAAAGATGCAAAAAAGTCTTCTGCCACCCCTAAGTGAACAGATATTTGGGCATTTTTTTCAACCCTGTGTAAATGCAACGTGAGTGTATTCTTATCTCTGACACCGGCTTGTAAACAGCAGGAAGGAAACACTGACCACGTCATGGCAAATGAGACATGCAAAGAATAGTATGCTACAAAACTCGATAAACAAAACTGCACTAGGAATATTGCAACATGTGGGGAGATAGACTTATAATTCTTTCATTCTAACAAACCATGTATAAAGTTGGACTAAATCAGTTTAGCAGGAAGTGATAAGCTATATCAAAATTCTAACCTGAGATAAAAATAGTCAAAGCAGCGCTATTAAAAGCAAAACATAAATGAGATCAAGATATGATGTGTGATGTTCTTTAATTTTGGCAGTCCTCTTGATATTTGTACTCAGAGAGTTTTTGTACCAAACCCATATTGGAGTGGAAGCTTTCAGGAGGTCACAAACGCAGCTGATCATACTTCATTTTTATTTCCTATAGATGCGCTGCATCAAACTCCACTGTTTGGTCAGAAATTCCCTAATAATCCCTGCCAACATTGCAGTGCCCCTCCCCCTTTACTTACAATGAATCCTCATATTCAGTGTGCATTAGAAACTAAAGTTCTTCTGATTAGTTCTAAGAAGTAACACCGTTCTTGGTGCCTGGGTTCTTAGCTTTGCATACTTAAAATAATAAAATGTAGAGTTGGAAGTGACACTAGGGGCCATCTAGTCTAACCCCCTGCAATTCAGCAATCTCAACTAAACCATCCCTGATAGATGACATCCAACTTCTGCTTTAAAACCTCCAATTAAGGAGGAAGTCTGTTCCACTTTCAAACAGCTCTTACTGTCAGAAAGTTCTTCCTGAAATCTTTAGTTGAAATCTCCTTTCTTGTAAGTTGAAGCCATTCGCTAGGGTCCTAGCAAGGGGAAAAACAAATTTGTTCCACCCTCCACTTGACGGCCTTTGAGATATTTGAAGATGGCTATCATATCTCCTGTCAGCCTCTTTTCCAGACTAAACATACCCAGCTTCCTTCAAGCACTCCTCATAAGGCTTAGTTTCCAGACCCTTGATCATCTTGGTTGCCCTCCTCTGCTCACCTTCCAGCTTGTCAACATCCTTCTTAAATTGTGGTGCCCAAAATTGGACACAGTATTCCAAGTGTGGTCTGATCAAGGCAGACTAGAGTGGTACTATTATTTCCCTTGATCTGGACACTAGACTTCTGTTGATGCAGCCAAGAATAGTGTTAGCTTTTTTTTGCTGCTGCATCACACTGTTGACTCACGTTAAGCTTGTGGTCCACCAAGACCCCTAGATCCCTTTCACATGTACTGCTAATAAGCCAATTGTCCCCCATCCTATATTTGTGCATCTAGTTCTTCCTGCCTAAGTGCAGAACCTTACATTTGTCCCTACCAAAATTCATTTTGTTAGTCTGGGCCCAGTTCTCCAAACTGTTATGGTCATTTTGAATTCTGATTCTGTCTTCGGAGGCATTAGCTACCCCTCCCAAATTGGTGTCACCTGCAAGTGAATACCTTCATCCAAGTAGTTTATACATATGTTGAACATCAACTGGCCCAGAACAGAGCTGTGTGGCATCCCACTTGTCACTTTTCTCCAGGATAATGAGGAACCGTTAGTGAGCACTCTTTGGGTCTGATCAATCAACCAGCTACAAATCCATTTCACAGTTACCTCATCCAGCCCACATTTTACCAGCTTCTCTGCAAGACTATTATGGGGTATGCATTTGTCAGAAGTCTTACTGAAATTGAGATACACTATGTCCACAGCATTCCTCTGATTCACCAAGCTTGTAACCCTATCAAAAAAAGAAAGGAGATTCGTCTGGCATTACCGGTACTTGTTTTTGAGAAACCCATGCTCAGTTTTAGTAATCATAACTTCCTATTTTTAATGCCCATAGTCTAACTGTTTAATTATCTGTTCTAGGGCGGTTCCTAGTATGGACCTCTAACTCACTGGTCAGTAGTTACCTGGGTCTTCTCCCCCCCCCCTCTTTGAAGATGGGGACATTTGCCCACCTGCAGTCTTCAGGGACCTCACCTCTTCTCCAAGAATTCTCAAAGATAATAGACAAAGGCTCTGAGATTATATCCACAAGCTCCTTCAGTACCCTTGGGTGCAGCTCACCACACCCTGGAGATCTGAATTCATTTAAAGCAGCTAGGAGTTCCCTTACCACTTATTTTCCTATCTTAGGCTATAGTTCTCTCCTTGTATCATTTATTCTGTTATCACCAGTAGAAACCAAGCAGCTTCTCAACCAACTTGGGTAAAAAAAATTATGGACACTTTTAATTTCTAAGCATATCTACCCTGAAAGTACTGTACACCTGAAAGTAATGAAACACCTGAAAGTACTATACAAAAGTATCAACCATCATATGAACATTCAGGAAGCAGTCCATATTACATCTGAATACAGTTTGTGAACATCCAGTCAAGACATGTAGAAAATGGCAAAGGGCTAAGTTACACCATGACAGAGAGGTGCCTCATATTAATCCAGAAAAGGCGATAATGTTGATATTCAAACAACTTGGAACCCAAACACTGCAAACCCGGAAGTAAGTGTTCGGGTTTGCAAACCTTTTTTGGAAGCCGAACGTGCTCCATTTTGAGTGCCACACTTCTGATTTGAGTGTTACGCTGATGTCTGTCTGTTTTTTGCTATTGATTTGGGGGTTTTTTGTGGCTCTTTCTTGTTGGTGAATGTGTGGAACCCGTTCAGCTACTGATTGATTGATTGACTGATTGATTGTGTGACTGCAGTACATTGTTTATTGCTTTCATTTTATGGATCAGTGGTCTCGTTAGATAGTAAAATTCATGTTAAATTGCTGTTTAGGGGTTATTTTTTAAAGTCTGGAATGGATTAAACCATTTTGCATTCCTTTCTATGGGAAAGCGCGCCTTGGTTTTGCAAAACTTTGGTTTTGGAACGGACTTCCAGAACGGATTAAGTTTGAGAACCAAGGTACCACTGTAGATTTGGAGCCTACAGGTGCCTGAAGGCTGCATATATTACATATATTTGCAAGCCTCTTACAGTTTAAATCTATCTTATTGGAAGATGCTAATATATTAATATGGTCTTCCTCCCTCCCAGTTGCTGTCAAGTGTGACCAACATGAACAGTCACATCTCTAGTAGGGCAGGCAGCTGGTATGATTCAGCTAGACCAGAAATTCCAGTTTGTACACATTGCTGTCTCTCTTCCTTCAGGACTGTGCCTGCACTCTCGTTGTGTCAGATTACAGAGAGCCAGGACTTTTAGCCCTTGCAAAACAACTAAACATATCACATACTGAGATCTGCCTATACCTGTTGTTTCATATTTAACCCCTTTCAGTACCAACGGGACCCCTTTATGTACAAAATGCCATAAAATACTTTTAAAATAAGACTTATAAACACAGTTATATTCCTAGATGTTAATATATCTTAACATATATATATATAGTCACTTTAAAGTATTTCAGGTAGCAAAAAAAAATTATGTCATGTCAGAACGAACTTGCTCAGAAAGCAGATACAAAGGGGGGGGGACCAGAAATTATCTTTTATAAAGGTTCTTGACTTGCTTTTCTATTATTGCAATAAGTATTTTAAATACACCCATTCACTTATGATACTGATAGAAGTTCACATTTTCATATAAACACTGTAAGCAGTAGTTTTAATAATTGCTCCCTGCTGTCAGGTTTCTGTTTGCTTTCTGTTTGTTTCCTGCAATAAGTAGCTGTTCAAAGTAAGCAAAAGACGCATAACCCAATCCACACTTGACTGCAAAGTTAAATTTGAAGCATATGACAATCTAAGCAATGGAAGACACAAGTGACCAGTTCTTGCTCTCAGGGATGAGCACTGTATCCTTAACGCGGATATTTCTCTTTCCATCCCTTCGCTTCCACCTCTTCTTGCTTGCCATTCGTCAACCATTGCTCCCCTGAGAAAACTCCCTTTACTGCTGCTATTTTTAGAGCTCTCTCTTTCTGCCACTTCTCACAGCTCTTCCCTCAACTCTATCCAATACAATTGCTGGTAACACTTAAGAAACACTGTATACATTTTGCACAAAGCTTTGAAACTTGTATGCGCTTTCTACTGACTGTTAACTACTGTTAACTACACCCGTCAAAAGGAAGAAAAGCACAAACATGCTCTGTAAGGTATGAATTATGTTAGCACCTTTTCATTTACATGCATTATCCACTGGACAGGTTTGTCCTGGGCTAAGAGGTTTTTCAAATGCTAATTACAAATGCTGAGAAAAACTGAAGTGAAAAGGCAGGCTTAGCTGATGAAAAGAGAAAGCACCACACAGCCTGCCCAGGAGAGAGCTCCATGCAAGTGAAGAGGTCAGTCACAGGAGACCAGTGACTTTGGTCTTGGAGACCAGCCACATGGTGCACTTTCAGAAATGGCATCTTCCTTTTAAGAAACCTTTACTGTGCAAAATGCTCATAACCCTATGGAATCAACGAACCCTATCCCTCTTCTGCTCTTAGAAAGGCACATCCAAAATATTACGCTAGCATAAATCCTTTGTTTCAGGGCTCTTTATGGAACTGTAGGATAGAGACAACACAGTTGTAGTAATCAAAGTTAAAAACAGCAAAAACCTAAAGAGAAAATGAAAAGCGGACAATAGTTCTATAAAATTGCTAATGCAACAAGCCCAATTTCTTTTAAACTACAATTTGTTTTAAACTGTTTTCTGTGCTGCATTTTATTTGGCTGCAACCTGCGCTGGGACATTCTGGTGAAAGGAAGGAACTAGTAGCAGCAGCATAATCTCCAACATTTCTCCACTGAAAATAGGGACATCCCATTCCATAAGGATCATTTTACTATTTATACCCCACACATACTATTGGGTTGCCCCAGCATTCTAGGCAGCTTCCATATATCAAAACATAATAAAACACAAAACATTAAAAAAAAACACATTTCCTATACAGGATTGCCTTCAGACGGGTCGGGGGTCAGATAGCTCCATACCCTCCAACATTTCTCCAATGAAAATAGGGACATCCGAAGGAAGAGTGGGACATTCTGGGATCAAATCAGAAAGCAGGAAGGTTTCTCCAAATCAGGGATGTCCCTGGAAAATAGGGACCCTTGGAGGGTCTGTAGTAGTAGCAGTAGTCGTAGTGCTGGGAGTTTTTAAGCTCTGCTGAAACCAAAAGGATCTAAAAGCCGATGAAGCCAAGCATGTGATCATAGAACAAATGTTTTGGGAACACAATTCAAGGCTGGGAATGTGGGCAAAGGGCTAGTTTGATCATGAACTTCAGCGTCTGCCAGGGAACGCTTGCTGAGGAAAGCCCTGCCCCATCCTCAGTGCTGTGTTTAGTTTCCAGCAAAGAAGCAGGAAAGTGAAGAAAATACACCTAATCCAGGTGCATTGCAGAAGCAGTGAATGAAAAATGAGAAGCAAACAAAATACAATGAAACACTTTCCCACCTCTGGGGTACCTTGCAGCCCCACAGATAAACTATGGCAAGCAAACAACAGCTAGAGATCAGCATGGACCGGCTGTACCTACTCAGAACAAACTCCTGTCTCTCAATAATACAGACGTACCTCGGAAGTCAAATGGAATCCATTCCAGAAGTCTGTTCAACTTCCAAAAAGTTTGGAAACCAAGGCACAGCTTCCGATTGGTTCCCGATTGCGCAGGCACGCCGGAAACAATAGCAGAAGCCGCGTCGGATGTTCAGCTTCCAAAAAAAGTTTGAAAACCAGAACACTCACTTCCCGTTTTCGATTGTTTGGGAGCCGGAACATTCAACTCCCAAGGCGTTCGGGAGTTGAGGTATGACTGTATACGGGTTCTGCCATGATTTTCTTAGGTAACCTTCTTGTTTGGGCACTAAGCAAATAACCACTTTAAATTTCCTTTATTCTCTTGGATCAACAAAGTTAGTGATACCCTAACTTACTATGGGAATAAAATGAATTCCGCCATCTAAATTAGGAGTCTAAAGCAATATGAACTCAAAACAGGAGATTAGACAGTCCTGAAAAACTGGGCATTGGTCTTTTCATAGAATCATAGAGTTGGAAGAGACCACAAGGGCCATCGAGTCCAACCGCCTGCCAAGCAGGAAACACCATCAGAGCACTCCTGACATATGGTTGTCACGCCTCTGCTTAAAGACCTCCAAAGAAGGTGACTCCACCACACTCCTTGGCAGCAAATTCCACTGCCGAACAGCTCTTACTGTCAGGACGTTCTTCCTAATGTTTAGGTGGAATCTTCTTTCTTGTAGTTTGGATCCATTGCTCCGTGTCCGCTTCTCTGGAGCAGCAGAAAACAACCTTTCTCCCTCCTCTACGTGACATCCTTTTATATATTTGAACATGGCTATCATATCACCCCTTAACCTCCTCTTCTCCAGGCTAAACATGCCCAGCTCCCTTAGCCGTTCCTCATAAGGCATCGTTTCCAGGCCTTGGACCATTTTGGTTGCCCTCCTCTGGACACGTTCCAGTTTGTCAGTGTCCTTCTTGAACTGTGGTGCCCAGAACTGGACACAGTACTCCAGGTGAGGTCTGACCAGAGCAGAATACGGTGGCACTATTACTTCTCTTGATCTAGATGCTATACTCCTATTGATGCAGCCCAGAATTGCATTGGCTTTTTTAGCTGCCGGGCCCAAGACAGAACCCTGTGGCACCCCACTAGTCACTCTTCTCCAGGATGAAGAAGAACCATTGATGAGCACCCTTTGGGTTCGGTCAGTCAGCCAGTTACAAATCCACTGAGTGGTAGCATAGTCAAGACCGCATTTTACCAGCTTCTTTACAAGAATATCATGGGGCACCTTGTCAAATGCCTTGCTGAAATCAAGGTAGGCTACATCCACTGCGTTCCCTTCATCTACCAGGCTTGTAATTCTGTCAAAAAACGAGATCAGGTTAGTCTGACATGACTTATTTTTCAGAAATCCATGCTGACTATTGGTGATCACAGCATTCCTTTCTAGGTGCTCACAGACTGTTTGCTTAATGATCTGCTCCAGAATCTTCCCTGGTATTGATGTCAGACTGAGTGGGTGGTAATTATTTGGGTCCTCTCTTTTCCCCTTTTTGAAAATAGGGACAACATTTGCCCTCCTCCAGTCTGCCGGGACTTCGCCTGTTCTCCAGGAATTCTCAAAGATGACTGCCAGTGGTTCTGAGATCACATCTGCCAGTTCTTTTAATACTCTTGGATGCAGTTCATCTGGCCCTGGAGACTTGAATACATCTAAACTAGCCAAGTATTCTTGTACTATCTCCTTACTTATTCTGGGCTGTATTTCCTTTGCTGAATCATTTGCTTCAAATTCTTCAGGTCGGGCATTGTTTTCTTTATCGGAGAAGACTGAGGCAAAGAAGGCATTGAGGAGTTCAGCCCTTTCTGTGTCCCCTGTTTGCATTTCACCATCTTCTCCTCTGAGTGGCCGCACTGTTTCTTTGTTCTTCCTTTTGCTACGAACATACCCATAAAAGCCTTTTTTGTTGCTTTTAACCTCTCTAGCAAGCCTGAGTTCATTCTGTGCTTTAGCTTTTCTGACTTTGTGTCTACACGTGCTGGCTATTTGTTTGAATTCCTCTTTGGTGGTTTCCCCCCTTTCCCATTTTTTGTACCCATCCTTTTTTAATCTTAACTCAGTTAAAAGTTCTTTAGATAGCCACCCTGGCTTCTTTAGGCACCTTCCATGTTTCCATCTCATTGGTATTGCCTGACGTTGTGCTTTTACTATCTCCCTCTTAACAAACTCCCAGCCATCATGAACTCCCTTTCCTTTTAGTATTACTGTCCATGGGATCTCACCCAGCACTTCCCTAAGTTTGATGAAGTCGGCTTTCTTAAAGTCAAGAAATTGAGTCCTAGTATGCTTGGCTGCTCCTTTCCGCTGTATAGTAAACTTCAGAAGAGCATGATCACTCGCGCCTAATGATCCTTCCACTTCTACCCCACTAACCAGGTCATCAACATTGGTTAGGACCAGATCTAAAATGGCTGTTCCTCTTGTTGCTTCTCCCACTTTCTGGACAATGAAGTTGTCTGCAAGGCCAGTGAGGAATCTGTTTGACCTTATGCTCTTGGCTGAGTTTGACATCCAACAAATATCCGGGTAATTGAAGTCCCCCATTACTACTATCTCCCTTCCTTTTGCATGCTTGGCCATCTGTTCCAGGAAGGCATCATCTATGTCCTCCGTTTGGCTTGGGGATCTATAGTAAACTCCCACCATGAGGTCACTGTTATTCTTCTCTCCCTTAATTTTGACCCAAATGCTCTCACTTTGGCTTTGAGGTTCTAAATCTTGGATCTCTTCACAGGTATACACATCCCTGACATATAACACCACTCCTCCTCCTTTCTTGTCTGGTCTGTTTCTCTGAAATAGATTGTATCCCTCCATTATTACATTCCAATCGTGGGACTTATTCCACCAGGTTTCAGTGATGCCTATTATGTCATATTTAGTTTGCTGTTTGCTGTCTTTTGAAACATCAAGCTTCCTGTAGGACTTATCCCAATGTCTTTAGTTAAGACACCTGCTTCAACAAGGGTAGTAAACAGCAACAAAGGTTCTGTCCTGCTCAAGGCACTGTGTTTCACAGTTTAAATTCACATGTCTGGATAGCCAGCCTTGAAATAGCATAAAGGCTACTTACAAATGCAGATTGTATAAATTACTACAAATAATACATCACAAAACAGTTGAGATTTAAAACTTTCTTTTTTTAAAAAAAATCATTAACTAGCAAGTAGTTACAAAGAGCTTTCCAATTAGGCAGTTATCTATAGGAAGTGAGTAAAATATTGCAACTCTGCATTTCAGAACTGGCTAGCTTCTACCTGATTAAGAAATCTTTCCAGCTCAAAAACCTGCACATTCTTTCACCAAATGAAATTGGTTGAAAGGGAAAAAATATCCTGCTTTGTCAAGGATTGTCATGTGTGAGAGCCTTAAAAACTTCAAAGTAAGCAGACCCTCCTTCTTCACTGGACTGTTTGCAGCAAGCAAGATTTTAGTTTTGCCCCCAGCAGATAGGAGCCGTCATGGTGACAAGGCTGGGGGAAGAGCAAGGCATCACCACTGCTTTTGGTGGCGGACAGAATTTATGGGCTGCCAACAAGCAACCATTTTTCTTATTCTTTCGGACGAATATGAAAATAATTGTACTTAACCTAATGGATGTGATCCATTATATAACATCAATGATAATCACATTTATACTAGTTTGTCACAGGCATGCAATTTACTCCATCATGTAATTTCATGTTACCCCAACTGGAAGATAGATTTCATGGAATTCTACAATGTTCTGATACAAATAAATTGATTGTTTCTGACTAATCCTAACAATGATTAAATATTCAGGTAGGTAGGCATGTTGGTCTGACGCAGTCAAAATAAATAAAACAAAATTTAAAAAATTGTCCAATAGCACCTTAGAGACCAACTAAGTTTGTTCTGGGTATAAGCTTTCGTGTGCATGCACACTTCTTCAGATACACAGAAACAGAAGTCACCAGACCCTTATATATAGTGGGTGGGGTTTTTCTCAGGAGGGTAGTAGGAGATAGGTGATTGACTAAATGGGTATAGTAAACCTGTTGACAACTGTTAACGACTGCAATTAGTCCTACAGGAAAAAGCAAGGGATAGTATGCAGATGACGAAAAATAGCTTTAACTATTAATTAATTATCTACTCTGCCTTATTCCTCCATTTGTTGCTAATGATCAGAAATTTTCCCATTTCCATTAAGTCCAGTCTTCCCTGAAAAAAGAATACAGTTACTTTTTCCATTTTAGACTGTTACATCATAACCTTCATGAGAAGAATTAAAGAAGAGCAGTATCTTGGTTCATCTGTTCCACCTCTAGTGGTCTAACTGACAGGAAGCAGACGTGTAGCTATGAAGTATGAGTGACAAGTGCTTCCTGCCTTCACTGCTGCATCTTTCTTTCACACTTGTAGTAGGAGAGTTCATTAATGCCACAGTATACTAAACAAAGCATCAAGTGTCATGCCTTTCAGAGAAACACCTGCTAACATCTGCAAAGCAACATGCTATAAAAACACAAATTCAAAACACTGTGGGGCAAGGGGAGCCAATTCTCACACAAGGAAAAGATAGAACTGGGGGAGATGAAAGATGGCAGACATTCTTTGAAATTATGTATATTACAAAAAACCACAAACCACCATCTTAAGAAATGAGAAATTATGTTCCCTAGCTTCACAAGATCTAATGGCTAGCAAGGCTTCTAGCAATTGTGACCTAAACATACAGTATTGTTGTGAGTTTGCAGGGGAGGAAGTTGGCTGTACGTGAGATCCTCTTCACCCCTGGATCCCTGAATCCAGCAAGTGTTAACATAGAAGCCAAGTTAGCTTCCTGTGTTAAGGTGATCACCTGGCCATTAAGAGAACAAAGGCGACAGGAATCTGTGGGAGACAGCAAATAGGCAGGCACCCTCCCTCAACTCAGAGAGTTAGAAGGACAAAGTCTGGGTTTTGAGTTGCAGCGAGGTGAATTCAAAGCAAAGCAGCAAGCTGGAGAGAGGCAGAACAACCTTTGAGAGCAATGTTATATTTTTTCTTGAATCCAAGACCCTTTTTGGGTGTTGATGCTGTGAACCCCTCCCTCATAGGCAGAGGTTGTATATATGCATAAAGAGATCAGATATCATAAAGACACCACAATCTCCTCTGTGCCTCATTCCAAAAGGAAACATGAACCCTGGGTAAGGGCCTGGAACCGCTGGAATTGGAGATTGGGGTGGCATGCAACAATATGATGTGCCACATGTCCATCATCACAAAAACTGTATAGAAGCAATTAATCCTGCATTTTTATGAAACACAGCATGATTAAAACTATTGAATGATGCAAGCATTTCAGAGTTTGACAAACATCTGTTGTCAACTGTAGTATACACCTTTAAGCTACAAAAGTCATACAAAAATTTTACTTTCTTCATCAAAGAACCATCACAAAACAGGAAGTACCAGAATGGGAAAATTATGGGAGTTAGCTGGGAGGGATTACAACCAAGCCTGGCAATTTTAACTGGGCAATCTTAGATTTTGCTTGGAAAATACTTAATTAAGATACGATGGATATTGTAACTCCAACTACTTTTTCCTAGGTAAAAATCAACCCTGTAATTGTTTAAAGCATTAAAATATTGCATCATTTAAAAGAGGAATTTTCACAAACATTTGGAACTAAGAAGCCCAGATCTCTGTGTCAGATCTAACCAATCAGTGGCAACTGAAATAGAGGAGGTGGGGGAAAGAAAGAAACCATGTATACGTGTGCCCAAATACACACCAAATTCACAGCAAGCAGGCAGCCACAGAGCCTCCAACTTTTAAAAGCCACTTCTTTAAATTGTGGAGGAAGAAATGAGTGTCTGCTGATAACGGACCTGAAACTCTTGAGAAGCCGGATGGATCTTACTTCTCAACACAGTGTGCATCATTTGAACAATACACATCTCCATTTGTATTTAGAAATAAAATTCAAATTCCCACCATAAAGGGCTCCTCCTTATGCGCCAGTTTCTTGCTACATTTTTTAACCTAAACTTCCATATACAACTAAAATTATAAAAACAAAAACAATTTACACGCATATACGCAACTTTCCTAAAATTATTCAGATTGCAGACTGTTTCAAATTCTGGAATATTACAAAAAGGACTTTGTAGGTGAGGAAGGGAGAAATGAAGTATAAGTGACACTTAAAGTAACAACTGAGTATACATTCCATAGTTGGAGGAAGGTTGCATCCAAACAGAATGCCAAACCATGGTTTAATGCTATGAAAACCAACACATGCAAGTTTTTCTGCCTCCCAACTCTCTCAAGGAGATCTGAAGCTTCTGCTTCCATTTAACAATTGTTAAGTGTGTTCTCCAAAACCTGAACTGTGGATAATATTAATTATGTCTGTTGAAACAAGCCAGTCAGCCAGACTCATAGAATCACAGAATTGGAAGGGACCCTGAGGATCATCTAGTCCAACCCCCTGCAATGCAGGAATATGCAGATGTCCCATATAGGGATCGAACCTGCAACCTTGGCATTATCAGCACCAAACTCTAACCAACTGAGCCATCCTGCAGGGTTAAATATGCAAAATAAAATATGCTTTAAAATTGACTTATTTTAAAATATGCTTTAAAATTGACTTATTTCAATAAACCATCATTAAGACAAACCCCTGTTGGTCAAACATCACAACAAGCTATGGCTAATCTAATATTGAAAACTCCCCAAATCTTTCTTCCAACTGTGCCAGGGATGGAGGAGGAAGCACATGAGACCAAAGCTGACTGAAGCTTATTCTTGAACAGTTGAACAAGGCCAAAGTTTCTCAATCCTTTTTGGGAATGGGGAATGTGTTTGAGACTTGAATCTGAAAAGATGTTACAATTTATGGAGACTAACAGAATTATCCAATATTAAATATTTACTGCCATATTCCTTTGTACATTACAGGGTCTCTTCCGATTGTATCATCTTAGTCTGCCAGTTGTCCATGGGGAGGCAAGTCTATTTCCCCAGGGAGCCTCTTGACATCTGAAGGCAACCCTGTTTAGCGAAGTTTTTAATATTTGATGTTTTATTCGGTTTTTAATCTGTTGGGAGCCACCCAGAGTGGCTGGGGAAACCCAGCCGGATTGAGGGGGTTATATCATCATCATCATCATCATCATCATCATCATCTTCAAGCGAGTCATTTTTATCATGATCAAAGTCTGCCAAGCACCTCAAGACCATTTTTCTGTTGCTCGTAAATTTGGTTTCTTCCAGTTGTTTGCCCACATCTTATGGATCTTGAGGAGAGTGGAAGCGATGCATTGCATCTACTGTACTACTTTGATCTTCCTACTATTTCTTTCAGCACAAAATGAACCCAATTAACAAAGCCTTCTTTTTAACAGTGGTTACACTTTAAGGCTTAGATGCTTTCCCCCTTTACTAGGAATAATTTTACACAGCCTTAAATTGCATTGATTAGACCCCTGTGGGTCTAATCACTGCTAGCGCATCGGAAAGAAGCACTGCAAATAAACTTCTTTTCCCAAAGTCTTATTGAAGCAGAATTGCTTTAAGCCTTGTGTATAAAAATATCCTTGGCATATTATTAGCAGAACTATCCATAAAACAATTACCCAATAAAATATTGCCTAGGTCTGGGGTTGCCAACATAGTTCCTGTGGGCATAGATGCCCCCACATACACCCTCCCTGGTGCCCACTGGGTCTCCTCCCCACTTCTGAAATTAGGCTTGAAAGAAGCATCCGGCTGTAGCCGATAGTTGCCATGTGCATTGAGTTGTAGCACGTGTGTGCAGTGTCCACACCAGTTTCTCCAAGTCTGTGTAAATATGCAAACGCAACCATAAGGGTTGGTGACCCTTGGCCTAGGTTAACTATTTCATATGGTTCAGCAAGTAAGCAGTACACAAATGCAGAGTATTCACTTCTACAATAAGTGAATGCTATGCCCTACAATTCCTGACTTGGTTGGACGTTCAGAAGCCATTCTGAGCGCAGACAAAAGGTTGGTTCAGAATCAGATCTACAAATTATGCTCAACAGAGTGCAGAATGCGATGGGGGGGTGGATTCACAAGTGCCCTATGAGGTCTTTGCATGTGCAATCAGAAAGACAACACATATCTCCTACAAGACTGCACTTTCAATGATCTTGCATTTATTAATGTTCTGTCACTCAAGTTATATTAGGTGGAACTATTTCAGAAAAAAGTATTACTGATGCAAATCACATCTACTTCCTCTGGTCCTTCCTGGAGAAAGTGATGAAAGGAGAGCAGTTTCAGGGTGCTATACACAGTATACCTTTAAGGTCTGTATATAAAATCACTATGAGGGAAGTCACCTGGAGGTTTGGGTTGAAGTGCCATCAGTATGACACCCAATTCTACTTCTCTTTTCTATCTGCTAACCCCAGGGAGGCCCTGAGGCAGTTTTTGGGTGGATGAGAGGAAACAAGGTGAAACTTAATCCAGGTAAGAAGACTGTGCTGTGGGGTGGGAAAACCAACTCCAAATACTCTGAATGGAAGTTTGCAAATGCTCCCAGACTAGGTTGCCCTCCCCACGGAAAGGGGGGAGCCTTCTTTTTACTATCCTTTTACCGCTGGCTTCAGTGGTTGGTTTGTGGCTGCATTTTTAGTAAAGTCACATTAGCTCATTTTAGTACAGTGGTACCTGTGGATGCGAAGGGGATCCGTTCTGGAGCCCCATTCGCACCATGAGCAGAACGCAACCCGCATCTGCGCAGGTCGCCACATCTGCGCATGATGTCATTCTGAGTGTCTGCGCATGCACGAGCGGCGTAACCTGTTCCGTTACTTCCGGGTCGCCGCGGGACGCAACCTGAAAATGCTCAACCTGAAGCATCTTTAACCCGAGGTATGACTGTAATTCATTGCCCTGTTTTGAAATGTATGATTTAAAAACAGTTTATGGTTTGAGCGTGTCAGTTTTTGTAAACCATTCGAAAGCACGTCAAAGTGCAAGTAGATCAATAGGTAACGCTCCGGCGGGAAGGTAAACGGCTTTTCCATGCGCTGCTCTGGTTCGCCAGAAGCGGCTTAGTCCTGCTGGCCACATGACCCGGAAGCTGTACGCCGGCTCCCTCGGCCAGTAAAGCGAGATGAGCGCCGCAACCCCAGAGTCGTCCGCAACTGGACTTAACTGTCAGGGGTCCCTTTACCTTTTTTAAGGTAGAGTTAGTCATGGTGTCAGTTTCAGGACAAAGGAGGGTTCCTGCTTCACATTAATTTCCGCTTTGAGAGCTGTATCTGAGGAAAGTTATAATGCCTTCCCTCTGGGTATGCAGCACAATAAACGGCTTTTCCATGCGCTGCTCTGGTTCGCCAGAAGCGGCTTAGTCATGCTGGCCACATGACCCGGAAGCTGTACGCTGGTTCCCTCGGCCAATAAAGTGAGATGAGCACTGCAACCCCAGAGTCGGCCATGACTGGACCTAATGGTCAGGGTTCGCTTTACCTTTACCTTCCAGTTTTAATGGAGGGGGGAGCATAAACTGAGGAGCAAGAACAGATTGGTCAGATAACCAAAAACATGTAAAGATTTTGATATAAAAATCAGGATACAACTATTGTGTAATCTGCAAAAATCAACAAGTGAGGTTTTTCAAGACGCAGAGGCAAATATAAGCATCAGCTCATGTCTTTTGATCAAGTAGCTGTTAAAGTACAGCAGAAGAGGCCAGCAGAATACAAGAAATTGGCAACTCTGCAAACTTTGAAACCACAGAGATAAGAACAGATGTGGTAAACATCAAAAAATATATTCCAACACATTTTTAGCCTTCACTGCTTTTCATCAGGGGAACATTACTGAAAGGGTTACTTTTACTCCCAAGCAAGTTGGTGACAATCCCTTGAAAGAGACCTCCTGAAAAATAATTGCAGTAGTACCTTATTTTGCCTATACTCCAGAAATATACTAGGAGTTCTGAACAGTTTCTTGCTACTCTGCTGCTCCTGGATAATAATTCCGGTGTAACATATAATGTGGCTTCAAATTCTGCGGAGCAGCAATTAAAATGTGACACATAATGACTAGCACCCAGGAGTAGTATATTGAGAAATGATCATGAAGGGTTCCCTCTGACGGATAAATGACCAGCTGGAACTGCTTTTTTATGTATATGTAATTTTATTTATTTTAGTTTGTTCTAAGATTTTAAATTTTTTAATTGGTGATTTCATCCTAATACTGGTCATTGACCATAATAAAACAACTTGACTTGAACTGCCGAAGTTGCTATTTAACTTTGCTTGAGTCCCAGAAACTCCAAGTGAACACACAACATGAGTAGGTGCCAAACAACAATTTTGCTCTCTTAATGCAGAGATGCACTTCTCTCTTTCCCTATCCACCCATCCTCTTTCCCAGTTTTAATATTTTGATGTAAACCACTTTTTGTGAAATGCAGCGCGCACACACACGCGCGCACGCGCACACACACACACACCCCCCAGAACCAACAACACAAAACATTCCAAATGTTTCTATGTGGGTCCTGTTCTGTTCAGCTAGGTCAGCCATTCTATTCTGTTCTGTTCCTTTTCTTTCCAATAGGCTAGATATCACATTCACTGTTCACGCAAAGGACAAATTAATAGAGACTTCATATCCAACAGCAGCCGCCACCTGCGTTGCTGTGACACATGGAACAAGCAACTTGGCACTGCAATTCACCACTTTTTGTTAAATACGTCCAACAATTTGGAAATGAAGGGTTGCTTTAGAAAACAACCCCAAAAACCCCAGTAATGAAGAAATGCTCCTAC
Source organism: Podarcis pityusensis (assembly GCF_964106645.2). Taxonomy (NCBI): domain Eukaryota; kingdom Metazoa; phylum Chordata; class Lepidosauria; order Squamata; family Lacertidae; genus Podarcis; species Podarcis pityusensis. The sequence goes on along the minus strand of NC_138031.1, from coordinate 90,533,858 downwards.
TGCAAGCAGAAAATATTTTATAATGGTCATTTCAATACCAATGTTTTAAAAAGAAGCTGGCAGACTTGGTTTTGACAGAATATGTCAGGAGACCACTAGGAACTATGAGAACATTAATAATCATTACAAAAAGTGAACATTCACCTTTAACTTTTTACGCTGCCCCTTAAGCGAGATACGATGTGATGAGAATCTCCTGTACTTTTTCTACACTACGTAACAGTCATGGAGGAGATCAAGGTGGGAAAACTATAGGGGAGGGGACTGATCTCACAACACCTTCCACTTAAAAATTGCCTCCTCCTTCAAGGTTGATCTTTCCCCTTGGAAAAATTGCAGGTACCCATATAATTCTGCCCCCAAAAGGGGCAGGTGGAATTTTTAACCAAGAAATGAAACAGAGGTGTGGGCTAACCAAAGACTAGACCACCACTCAAGCTGTGAGAACTTCTGTGTCCTACCTGGTGAGACGGATGAGGGGGAGGAAGTTGAACGTGAATCCTGACAAGGTAGAGGCACTGTGTGTGAGACTGGTTCCCGTGTCCAAGAAACTAGTCAACTCCCTGCTCTGAATGGCATTGCGCTCCCCAAGAAGGAGCAAAGTTCACAGTCTGGGGTTGCTTCCAAATCCAGTTTTGTCACTGGAGGTCCAGGTAGGCTCAGTGGCTAGAAACACCTTTTAACAGATGCAAGTGGTGCAACACCTACGATGTTCCTGAATCAGGAGAGCTTGACCACAGCAGTTAATGCATTGGTTACTTCAAGGGTGGATTATTGGAATGCTTGTAGGGCTTCCCTTGCACTTGATCCAAAAGCTGCAGATGGTGCAGGATGCTGTGGCATGATCGCTGACAGGAATGAGACCCTGTCAGCATAGAATGGCTTTGCTCAGACAACTGCAGCGCTTCCTGATTTGCTACTGGGCCAAGTTCAAGTTGTTCCTGTTGGTATAGAAAGCCTGTGACAACTTACAACTGTGACAGTTTACCGGTGAGATTGCCTTATCCCATATAGGGCCACTCAAGCACTTTGATCTGCGGAACTAGCACTGTTAAAGATGCCACATAATCAGTGCTTTTTTTTCTTAATTTTTTTTTAGGGGTACTCTCATTTTGACTCAAGAAAATCACCATTTTATAGTTCAGATCAGGAAAAATACAATACAGTAAATGGACAAAAGTACAAAGATTCCCAAATGTTTAGGAGTATTCATATCCCTGTGTCCCCCAGAAAAAAAGCACTGCACATAATACTTGGAACACATTTGAAAGAAATCCATATTTTAGTTTGACAGCACACATTTTGGAATCATTTTGGTCATTTTGAAATCAGGCCAGCACATCCACTGCACTTTTTCTAGTGCCTGC